>NC_143255.1:2711500-3015500 GCF_984573655.1 Nuphar pumila | reverse complement strand
TTTAGCCATGCCTTTTAAATGTTGGAAACTTCATATATAATTTTGATATTTTTTTGGAGTTTTTTCAAACTACTTTTTTTCAGGCAAGCTGATGGATAACCCTGGTCCACATTCAAACTGGAGGACATTACCAAGAAAAACACATTTTTATTAATTTTTCTTGTTTTTTTTTCTTCTAGTGTGATTTTCCAGAGGTCATTTCTTTCAAAATATTCACCAAAAAAAATCTATCAATATGCCCGGAACTGCATTTTCTTACAAATTGGACCAACGTACCAAGTTACAAAGTCAGCATTATCACTTACCAATGAAATCCATGGCTAGACCAGAAGTTCCAAATGTCATAATAACATAGGAACAGGTACATCTTTGAGAAGTGGGCCACGTAAGGCAGGGTGGTCGAGGGGCCCATCCCGGGTTTTCATAGCTTCCGTGAGGGTTCCTGAACACGTACATTTAGGTGAGCTTGCTCATTTATTGCCTTGACAGAGCCCTAGGGTAATTTAATCCCTTTCACATGAGATAAATCCCACAGAGAACTGGGTCTTCATCCAATAGTTATATTGATGGATACTCTTGGAAGATTTGATATCTAGAATTGCCCAAGCATGTGGGTTTCAACCTGAAGGAAAGAGTTTGGAAGCGCATTTAAAGGGTAAATGTTGCAAGTTTTAATGCTACTCTTGTCAGTATATTTAATACATGTGAAATCTCAAGTTGTCATGGATAGGGCGTGAGTTATTCCCCTTAACATGTGTGGAGGCTTCAAAAATCGTCCAAGTGAATGAATGAATGAATGTCCACTTTCACTCAAAAGTGAGTCTTTAAGGCTCTGGGGAGGACCATCCTAATGCAATTAGTCCCATGCTGCTAAGCGGTCAGAAATGATGGTGGTAGGGTCACTAGGGTGCAAGTGATGATCAGATGGTGCATTGAAAGACATGAGTTGGCTATTTCAGTCCAGATTTGCGCATAAAATACAACAGTTTTATTACCAGGGCTTTGATTGTTGTATGTACCACCTTAAAAGGGCTCGAAAGAGGATGCCTTCTGATCTTTCAGGATCCGTTTGATGTTACCCACATGCAGAGCCTTTCATTTTCATCAATATGAAGGTAACAGTGTGTGTGTTTGTGTGTGCAAGTATGCACAGTTGGATGTGTGCATGCAAAAATAAGCATCTAATACCGCAAACAAATTTCAGTAGTACACTAGCACGCACACGCACACGCACAGTTTAGAATCTGTTGATATTTACTTTTCTGCTAATCCTTTAAACCGTCCATTCACAAACATAACCAAACAATTCAGCGTAATAATTGGTGGATCATCCACCATATTCACTAGGATCTCAGAAGTCAGGATTCAGGACCACCATTCAGATTAGATCGACCAAATCAGAAATTACACGGGTCCATCCAACACCTAACCACTTGGGATTTCCCTTCAAATCTAGCAATCATGGCACACCTACCCATTACCATAATAAGATGGAAATAATGGGTCTAATAAAGATGGAGAAAACATGCTACGTTATTTATGTGCAACATGTACACACGTATACTACCAAAGGAAACAGGACGAATGGCAATAACCGTGCAAGGCAAATGAATAATTGAGGAGTTTTCTCAGTTACAGGGACAACATTCTTGAACTATCCTCCTCCCTAATGAAGATAAGGTCACAGACCATCTTGTCTGTGACACTTTATTTGGTTGTCGTTCCTCGTATATCTCCAGTATAAATTAGCAGCCATAGACGTACCACAGATTTCCTGAGCACCAGCAGTGAGTGAGTGAGTGAGAGAGAGAGAGAGAGAGCATCTGACTGACTGATATACTCACAATATCCGTGAAAACTTAGATGTAAAGTGATTTCAGCAAAAAGGGGCAAAACATCAAAATCCACCAGAAAGGACATAGGATATTAAAACAAGCCATGCATGAAAGACAAATGAATCTTCTAAATTCAAAGGCCATGGAAAATAAGCACCAGACTATGATACAGACCCAAGAACATTGATTTTTCTCCCCTTCCATCAGGAGGAACCTCTATCGGAAACAAATCACGGGTCTTGCTTTTGCTTGAGCTACAGCAGTCGAGGAAGATTGCATTCACCAAGTAGCAAAGAATTCAACTGAAGTTCAAAGAGGATGAAAATGGGAACTGTAGCATGTTTAATTTCTTCATCCTAAAAAATTCACATGACCGCATGATGCAACCAAACATGGCTAGCCAAGAATAGCTCACAAGGACCTGCTTCCTTGCTCGGACCAAGAGAGCCCAGGCTGGTATGAATCGGATAATGATATTTAACCTTGGATTTCCTCACTTATTCGCTCAAAAAAATACAAGTAGCCCATGTCTCTCGGTGGGTCCACAGATGCACCAACCTTGGCATCATTGAAGATTACCCATCGCCCTTCTTTAAGAACATGTGCAACATAATGCCCGCAATGTGTAGAGGTACCCATGTGGCTTATAAATGCCACGAGCTTATATCCTGCATGACGAACAGAAGAAAAATCAATGAAAAGTAAATTTCAATTGAGTTGTATAATCTTCTGTTTACATCTCTTGTTTCTACATTCTTTTATTCAAGAATAAACCAGAACGCTGTTGCTGCTGTCAGGAATTCTGGGTTTGATTTCTTTCTGGCCATCATCATAATATATGCATCGGCAAGTATCTTGTGCAAGGGGGGAAAAACTCATAGTCTTGTTGATTGTAAAGGACATAGTTAACACTATAGGTAACATAAAAGTGAACAAGAAATAAGCACTTTTATTCAGTAATGCAGAGTAGAAGCACAATAGACCTCCCCTATCTGCTTGATGAAATCCATCTGCTGGCATGGCAGTGACTGGCGAAATAATCATATAACAGTAGAGAAAAGCTACAGCACAGTTCTCAATTTTTCACTGCATGTTTGCCTTTCCTCTTTTTTTTCCAAAAAATAGGTGTTTATATTAAATATATTAGTAAAACCTTCCATCTACATTCCCCATAAGTAGGGACTAAATTAGTTATGCTTTTGGCACAGAATTAATTCCATACTCTCCACCAAGTTTATTTCATACTGTTATTATACTAATATAAGTAATGTAAGAATATAAGCATATTAATTATAGGTATACCATCCCAAGTTTGCATTTCAGCTTGCCTCGCATTACATTTCCTTTTCGTGTTTATCATACATTTGCCTTTATGTTCGCATTAACTATGTGAAATGTAAGCCGAAGAATTTTCTTATATGTTTCCTCATCCATTATATGTTTTAGCTCATCATTGACTAAGTTATCCGATATGTGAGATCCTGAGTAGCTTGAATAGGATAGAACCTACTAGTGCCTTGATCTTCACCCGGTAAGGTCACCTTGGCAACACAGATGCTCTCTCTCTCTCTCTCTCTCTCTCTCTAAAGTAACAGATGCCATGCTGAAACAAGATAAAAAGAACAATAAAAAGGAGAAGAATGAACAAGCTAAAAGTACTAACTTCCACTGCCATCAGGAAGTTTCTGATTCAACATATCCTGAGGACTGCTAGAAGAAGCATCCATGTCAGTCGCAGCAGCAGCATCTTGGTGGCTAAATATCCAATCAGTAGCTTTCTCAATATCACCACCCTACACAAATGGAGAACCAAAAATTTAGCTGCCAAACTTAAGTGATTACATCAAAGAATTCAAAGAAAAACAAGGTGGAGAAGTGATCTCTACATAAATCCAGTATAAAAGCAGTAACTGCTTATGAAAAATTCATGGATACAAAAGCAAGTAAATCAAACGTTAGCAATGATCTTGGCTAATGGATAATAATTGGAATAACATTTACTCGCAGCTATAGGCATTGCAGGCATCAGAAGGTTCTACTGTGAAGTCCTTGTAGTAAGCTTCAGGTATTCATTAAGCCTGGCAATCTTAATAAACAGAATCAAGAACTTACTGAAGCCTTAAGAGCTTTACGAGAAAGGTCTATATCAAATCCAAATGAAACCAGTGTATCAACATGTGCTTCATTGACAGGAGCATTTGTCCGTTCAGAAATTGGATCATCTATATCTGAGGAAAAGAATTGGAATAGTTCAATATTAATTCCAGCATATGTTATTAGATCAAAAACATTTTAAAGCTCAGAGACCTGGATCGTCCATGTGAGAAAGCAACCAGTTCATTGCCTCTTCTACTCCAGAATTAGATGTGTTAATTACAGCTTTCCGACAATGAAGACTGCTAAAACCCATGCCCACAAGCTGTGAAACAATATCCTCATTGACCAAAGGATTCATCGAATCAATCTTCATTTCACCACCATCTAGACATGACAAGGCAACAACTAGTTAGACAACTCATACTTGCATATTCAAGAACAAGAAGAAATCATGGTCAAAATGATAATTAAAGCAGTGCAGGAACAATCAACCACAGTGATTTGTAAGTGATATGGACCTGATTCCTGCAGTAGTTCTTCCCCAGGCTGCAATCCTTTACTACGCATATGGCTAATGTCTATAACATCAGGTACATCTATATAAACATCTGCCAATTTCCAAAAGAATATGCAAATAAACAGATGAGATTGGCATTTTGCAGTAATATATATATATATATATATATATATATATATATATATATATTGAAGAGAATACAAGAGCAATGAGAATACCAAGTTTCTTAGGGACCCAGCCTTCCTCCATAACAAACTTACGCATGTGTAACACCAAATAATCTGGGAAGGTACATAATCCAGCAGTTCTGGGGAAAGGAGAAGTATTGTCAAGAGACTCAACCTATTGAATGTTTAGTTACATAATTTCAGGAAAAGCTGAAATTTATAACACAGCATGCTGACTGCAGCATTATAAAAACTAAAGAAGTGAGATGGTAACGAGGGTTTTTGGTGTCTGCTGCATAAAAATCAATGGAGAAAATTTACATGGCCAAAATCACCAACGATAAAGTTAACTCCAACAACACCACATCTTGTGACCTGCTAAAGGAAGGTAATTCAAGAAAACCCAAATAACTCTAGTTATTACAGAGGACTCTTAGTGCACAACTAGCAGAAATGAACCGTCACACCTTAAGACCCTGTTCATGCGATAAAATTACAATCCAAGGCCAATTTTTATAATCTCCCTTATGCACTTGAAAGATGGAACATAATCCAAAACTAAATGGCAAGACCATACCGTTTGGAAATTATATCCAAAACTAATCACAGCCAAAGTTTACATTTGGTTAAGCCAGATACATTATCTATTAATTGCCCAACTTGGAGACCTAGCTGCTAACAATCCCCAAGCATGAAAACTGACAAACTGACCTCAAGATAGTTGAATCGACAAGTGCAACGCAAGTTTACCACCATATGGAGTTTTGATGGCATACCACCGAATGAAGACAAGTACCAACATGATGTATAGGCTCCAATTATAATGCATTCTTTTTAGTTTTCAATACTTTGAATGAATGAAATTATGTGTTTTTATGACACCACTGTATAACCACAAAAAACTCCCATGGAAAATTGGAGCCAACAGAAAGAATCTAACTTAGAGGAGAAAAAACCATCAAATCCATATAATGTTGGCATCACTCCTTGAAAAGCAAAAATTACAGGTGACACAAAATGGAACATTGAGAGAGAGAGAGAGAGAAGCATTAGGCTTACTTCGTTGCTGTTGTTTTAGCATTCAAGGCACTGCTGTAAAAGTCCTGAATCTCCTCCGGTGCTGAGAAGTTGGCTAAGCATGCCTCTAATGGCACTCTCGGACGCACAATGTCCTCAGTGTTTCTGAAAAAAACTTAGTATAAGACAAGAAAAGAAAGAGCATATCATAACAATGTGTGACGTATGATCATATTTGTGTAACTTACACTTCATTTCCAGCTGCTTTCAGCTTGTGGAAGGTCTTCAGCTCTTCTGAAAAATCAATTACAGAAGCATTAAGTAATTTGAGAGTGCAACACCTAAATGCATATATCCTGGAGCTATACCTTTATTAATAGCCTCATGCAAAGGAATACTCAAAGAGAGGATGTAGTCCACCCGTTTATTATACGCAACCCTTCCAGAAGGACATGCAATACGCTCTTCAAGGAAAAATTTGAAGCTTCTTGATGGATCGAAGTCATGTCTTCTGGCATTAGCATGCTCAACTCGGTCAAGAAAATGCAAAAAGAACTCCAATGCATCCTGAGAGAGGTGGAAGGGAGGGAAGAGGAAAAGACAAGAGAGACAGTGAGGACAAGAAAAGCAAAATATTCTTAATACTCTAATTAGTGTAAAAAAACCAGCACTTAGCAACCAGAAACACAGTTCTTTTCTCTACATTGTAGTTTCACATTAGAAAATCTGCAAGTTTAGGTTCTCTGTAAAGTTTTGTTGATATTACAAATAGTCACAAATATCGCTATCGGGCCTCAGTTATATCTCGGCAAGGCAATTTCTCATGATAATATATAGGTATAGTTGATAAATCTCAGAAAAAACTCGGTGCTTTAAAAGAAATAAAAAATACAAAAATAGTAGAAATAGGTAAGAAAAATAACATGTTTAGATAAAAAAATACACATGTAATAAAAGAAATTTTAATATCGTTTTATGAATTTACAGCAATATCATCGCTATATTTTCAAAATATTGCCTATATCTGTGACTATGATATTACTGTATGCTATCAAAGTAGAGTCTAATGAACAAATGTTTTCTTGCAGGTGGACTTCTGTCTGTTACCACATGTTGCATCATAGCATGCCATTCTTTGGTGAGCTGCCTATTCATAGGCATTTATTCCTCATCGCCATTATTAATAAGAATAGACACTTCATCAAGATTAGTGTTGTTGCAATTTCATAGTTTCAAAGCAGCAGGATGGTAATTAGAGCTTTGTTTCTGAAATTCTGTCCAAATATTGTTCTGTTTGTGAGCATTTGTTTCCTCAATTGAACAGAATAGTGAGATTCAACAGTAACATCTCACACCTGTTGAACCAGAGATTGAGTCCAAGAATGGATTTTCAGTGAAACTCATCCAAAATCCACATTTTTACAAATACAAGATCATCTTGAAAAGGTTAAAAGACCATGGATTTTTTAGTCACCCTCTCATCCATGTGTTTCCAAAATCCATGATCGAGATATTAGCTTTTTAAAATACAATGACCACTTCCCCTCATCAGATTAAGGTTTAGGTCATGAAACACAACAAAAAATCAATTTTGGGTTTTATCATCCATCATGATGGAAACCATGAACTAAATTTCTCTTTGAGAAAGAATTTACTGCCCACGCTAATGACCACTTAAACTCAAGTAGTCTGGTGCAACCTAGGTGTACTTCCCTTCAACATCCTCCTGTTGCAACCTCTAACATTTGTTCAAGCTTCACTGCATTGGACTTACTTTTTTAAAGATTATTTTAATGCACTCTTTCATCCTAGCTGAGTGTGTATCAACCTAAAATGCAAGATGTAGTCATGTAGGTGTATACAAGCATCTCCTTGTTCTCTTCTTCTTTTCCTTTTCATGGCTGGCAGCATAGGATATTCTCTTTTTCTTTTCCTTTTCATGGCTGGAAGTGTAGGATGTTAACAGTTAGATCTCTTGAATTTCTTAGGGTTCTTAAGCATCATTACCATGCCAGTTAACTGGAAAAATCAAGAATGCTTTAAACATTCAATTAGAAAAGAGAATACCTGCTGCCTCATACTAGAAAATTCTGGATGACTGGCAGCAATAACTGCCTTAAACATGCGAGGAGGTATACCTTCTTGTTTCTGAAAAAAATTGGGGAGAAAAGGACAGTAAGAACTCATACAAAGATCTTTTCAATGTAAGCAATAATAAGATTAGCTTGAACAGTATCAAAATGCAAGTTCCAACATAAGAAGAATGAGGTAAATTGAATAGGTGACTTCTTGCAGCAGTCAGGGTGTTACTCAGATTATATCAAACAATTTTAATGCAACGAATGAGACTATTCTATAGTTGAACGAATAAATTTTAATGCAAAAAATAAATCTTACCAGAATACATGAACATCCAGTATGAGGCACTACAATCTATATAAAGCAGAAATAACTATTTTGTGGTTAAATCTATAATGAAACTAGAAAAAGAGTACAAGTGGGCGGCTCTTATGGGCAAACAAAAACACAATAACATACACAATCAAGACCACTTATGGGTTAATACAGAACACAATCACACAAGCCACTTAGGGGCAAAAACAAGAGTAAAAAATATAAACGTTATTGAGGATAAATGCTTGAGAAAGCATTACTGTACAAGAGGGGGTAACATTGTTAAGATTAAATGTAACTTTTTATATATACACATATATACATACGTATATATGTATATTGATACACACACACACACATATATATATATATATATATATCTTATGATAATATTTATATATATTGGGGACTAAGTCAAACAAGTTGACTTAGTCTCAACGGCTAGAATGTGAATGTATGTATATATATATTTTTATATACGTATAATATGTATATATATTTATGATAATATATATATATATATTGGGGACTAAGTCAAACAAGTTGACTTAGTCCCAACGGCTAGAATTCTAACCATTGGGAGGCTTCCGTTGTTGGCTATTGAGAAGACTTCCTTTCTTCCTATTCTATACTTTTCTTCTCTCTTTCTTCTCTATAAATAAAGGGTGTGTGAATGTGTAAGGTTAAGATGGCGATGAGTAGTATTAGGGTTTTATATTGTTTTTTGTTGAGGGGATTGTAGTGAGGCTTGAATGTAATTTTATTTTTGTATTTCTTTTAGTGTCCATTATGAATAAAATTAGCTTTTTACATTTTGATGTCTTTTTATTCTTAAGTTTTGTATAATGTTTTGAGTCTTGAAAATCATCTTGGAGTGCATTGGAATCCGCACCATTTTGTGACATGGTATTGGAGTAAGGCATCGGTCTTGGAAAGGATTCCTATTGGTAAATGAAATGAATTCAAAGGTTTTTCATTTCGGTATGTATCTTTGGCTTCTTGTTTTTATATGTAGTAAGTTTTAAAATGTTAAAAATAAATATTTTTTGTAAAGTATGTGAAAAAAATGTGATGTTTTAATATGTCTTAGATTATGGATATGTGTAGTATAAAACTATATTTTGCATATGCTTCTACACACTCATTTCATTTGATCAAAAATATTTATTTTTGTATTGTTCCTTATTGTGTATCCTCTTGTGGAATTTGTGATTGTGTTCGTTTAAAATACCTTCTTTTTTGTTCCTTTTGTGGGTGTGTTCTTTAGAGAACACCTTTGTAGTTATCCACTCAAGTTGAATATGTGGCTTCTTATAATATTATGTATTACGGAAAAATACTAAAATTTATATTTCTTGACATATGTATGGACTATCTTTGAAATTTTCATGATGTAATCAAGCATAATCCTTTATCGTGATCTATTTTTAATGAGGCTTTTTGAATGTGTTATTTCATATATATTTAAGTAATATTGCTTTATTAAATAAAGATTATTTTCAAATGACACGTGTTAGATTAAGATTTTCTTTTTTTATATGCCTTAATATTTAAAAGGCATAAACTTGACTTATTATCGTATAAAATGTGTTTATCTTTTGAGATTTCTCTCTTGCATATTGATATTCTTGGGAATCTCTAATTTGATTGCTTCAATTGATTCATAATAATAGACTTATGATTTAGCTCTAACTTCTTAAGTCATGTCTTCTTGTCTCTTTAATGAGATTTATTGATCTTTTGTATAAGATTTGCTTAGTGCACTTGGTTCTTATTGATAGACTTATGATCTTTTGTGAGATTCTCAAACTTCATAATTACATTACCTATACGAAGAGTGCTTATATTGGGCATGACTCGTTATTTGCTTATTCAAGATTATGAAAATTGTCAAGAGACATCTTGTATTGCATATAATTGCATCAATTGACACTTGTTGTGCACATGATTGCACTATATTCATTCAAAATTTATATCTACCGTTATTAGGATTTGATTTGGTACTTATTTTTTAAATCGGTTCTTATATATGAACTCACTTATTCGAAAATTGATTTTCATGAGTATTTATTGCCCCCTTGTGGCATTTGTGTTGTCCATCACAAACTTTTAGATAATGCATCATTCTTCTTTGCCTTGTTATTGTTGAATCAGAGATGTTTATTAGGGTGAGTTGTGTGCACCTCGTTTTATGTCATTTTATATTGTAACTTGTAATTTGACTGACAGATATGTGATCTCTGATTGTGGGTGTGTTGAATCACTCATTTGTTTTTTGGTCATTATCTTTATTATGAATGCTTATAATTATGTGTGTTTGTGATGACTAACTATTTTTTGAAACCATGATGTTTTGAAATATGCTTAAAATTAATATTTTTGACAGCATTTTTGTGTTTTCAATACAAGCCTTCTTACCTGGGGTGTCTTCTCCTTTTAATGCCTCTTATCTAAGTGTCATATGTAGACAAGATATGTTTATTCACACCTTCGTGTGTGATTTTAGCCCATCGTTGGCATTATACTCTTGTTCTAGTCACTGATACACTTATTTTTTTAGTGTCATTATATGTAAACAAAGATTTGCATATGGTTTTTATTGATTTGGAGAAGGCATATGATAGAGTACCTAGGGATGTTCTCTGGTGGACAATGATGAAGAAAGGTGTTTATCTCAAGTACATTAGTATAATTAAGGATATGTATGAAGGAGTAGTAACCAATGTCCGCACTTGTGGAGGGGTGACAACCGATTTTCCTATAACGGTTGGGTTACATCAAGGATCTGCTTTAAGCCCTTTACTATTTGCTATAGTGATGAATGAGCTTACGAGATCAATTCAAGAAAATGTGTCGTGGTGTATGTTGGTTGCTGATGATATTGTTTTGATTGATGAGTCTAGAGTTGGGGTTAATGCTAAGTTAGAATTATGGAGACAGACATTGGAAGCAAGAGGTTTTAAGTTGAGTATGAGTAAGACAGAATATATGGAATGTCGGTTTAGTAAGCAACGAAGTATTCATGGGAGTGTAGTGAAGCTCGGTGAGCAAGAAATACCAGTGGATGATTGTTTCAAATATTTGGGATCTATCATTCAAAAGTATGGAGAAATTGATGGAGATGTAAATCATAGGATAAAGGTTGGGTGAATGAAATGGAAAAGTGCAACTGGAGTGTTGTGCGATCGTAGAATGTCATTGCGGTTGAAGGAAAAGTTTTATAGGACGACTATTAGGCCCGCTTTACTATATGGTACGGAATGTTGGGTTGCCAAGAGACATCATATTCAAAAAATGAGTGTAGCTGAGATGTGTATGCTTAGATGGATGTGTGGAAATACAATAAAAGATAAGATTCGGAACGAGGAGATACGTAAGAAGGTAGGCGTTGCACCCATTGAAAATAAGATGAGAGAGAATCGTTTACGGTGGTTTAGACATATTCGGCGAAGGCCTAATGATGCTCCAGTTAGAAGGATGGAGAAATAGGAAAATATAATAGTTAAAAGAGGTCTGGGTAGGCCTAGGAAGACTTGGATGGAGATGATAGGAAAGGATATGAATGCTTTGAACCTCACCGAAGACATGGCATTGGATAGAAATGATTGGATGAGAAGGATTCACGTGGAAGACCCAGAATGCTTTTCTTTGTTGGTTTATATCGCCGACCCCAATTGTTTTGGGATGAAGGCGTAGTTGTTTTTGTTGTTGTTGTATATGTAGACAAGAGATGTTTATTCACACGTTTGTGTGTGATTTTAGCCCATTGTTGGTATTATACTCTTGATCTAGTCGTTGATACACTTGTTTTTTAGTGTCATTATATGTAGACAAGAGAGGTTTATTCACACTTTCGTGTGTGATTTTAGCCCTTTGTTGGCATTACGCTCCCGTTCTAGTCGTTGATACACTTATTTTTAAAGTGTCATTATATGTAGACAAGAGATGTTTTTACACACCTTCATGTGTGTTTTTGGCGCTTTAGTAGCATCAGTGTTGTTAAAAGCGCGCCTCAAGGCGCAAAAAGCGCGCCTCGCCTCGAGGCGAGGCCCTTTTCGCCTTGAGGCGCACTTAAAAAGCGCAACAGCCTCAAGGCGTACGCCTCATGCGCCTTGAGGCGTACGCCTTGAGGCGAGGCGCGCCTTAAAGTGAGGCGCGCAATAAACATCGAATGGCCTGGACCCGAGTTCGACCCGGATCCGGGCCCGTATTCTCGAAAGATCGAGAACCTGTGTCTTTAAAAAAGACACAGGCGCTTCGGGGCGAGGGAAATCCCTCGCCCCTTCTCTCTCCACTCCGTCCCCTCTCGTCCACCGCCACTGCTCGCCGCCGGCCACCACTCGCCGATCATCGCCTCTGCTGAGAAGGGATCGTAACCAATCGAATGATGAGAAGAATGGGTTTCTCTGTTGGAATCCCTCTGGTACTGGGACTCCCCTTCTTCCCTTTCTTCTATTATCTGAAGGTTGTGCAGAAGTTGGATGTGCCCACGTGGTTGCCCTTCACCGTCTCCTTTTTCTTCTTTGGTTCTGCTCTGTGGGGGTGAGTTATGGGATTGTGTCCTCTAGTTGGGACCCTTTGAGGGAAGGGTCCCTTTTGGGATGGAACGAAGCTCAGAGCAACTGGCCCGTTTTCTGGCAGTCGTTGTGGGGAAGATCAGAGAAGAAGTAGTGGCGCTCCAATATGTATTTTTTATTGTGTAGTTCCAACTCTTGTGAGAGAAACCGCAGGCAAAGTGTTGTGAGTTGTTCCTATAAATTCTTTGTTTTGCTGCTTACCTTATTATTGGTTTTCACCTATCTGAGATACGCTTTTATCACGATATTTTGAAAGAATATATGTTGAAAAAAACAATATTTACGATACATCTCTTATTTGAAAGTGCCACCTTTTTATCACTGTATTAACACAAATAAAGAAATGTCTAAACTCTTAAAAAAGGATTGCAAAACCCTCCAGTAAGTTTAGTGAAAGCTATGTAGTCTAACATGAACTTATAATTAAATGGTTTGTTGAAACTGTAGAGAGAGAGAGAGAGATGGTTCTGCCAAATTGTCGTTGCTAAAATATGTTTTTCAAATGTGGTGTTGGGAATAGAATTGCTGAATGGTGTGCAGAGGATGTTGGGGAAACCGCAACACATCTCTAGTTCAAGGATCCCAAACACAGCATTGATGGTTAATGAGATTCAGGATTTATGTTTCGTATATGCTGTGAAATAAGAGCTCGCGTCCTGTTTAATCGCAGTTTGGTTAGATTTTCCCTTTGTTCAATTGTATATCCACAATCTAAAAGCTTTTATGGATTTCTGTGGATCCCCACTTAAATCTTTTCCTTCTTTGAATTGTCTTGCCTATTTTTATGCAAGCCATCTAAGCCATGTTTCAAATATCTGGCCAAAACATCACTGAGATAACCATATTCCAAGTTATAATTTGTATCATAGAGATGATTGAAGTGTTTGGCTTGCAAGTAATAAGTTTTAGCGTTCAAATCTTTTTGGTTTTCTTTTTTTGATCTCCATCTACAGAAATAGTATCCAACAATTTACACAGCATCAAATCAGGCCGCTTCTTCCTTAAACAACAGTGCAGCATTAAGAGTTTTTGAACGATCTCACTCCTAAGAGCACCCGTGTCCATTCATTGCTTCCTCCGTATAGGCAAGCCAAGTAGAATTGTTGGACAACACCGACAAATGAACCAGCCGGATCCTCATCATTTAGCATATCAGACAACACATCAGTCTCAGGCAGAATGATATCAAATGGGCTCTGCATTACACCAGCCACCCTGATAAAACCGGCAGCATCATGAAGGGCATAAGCAACCCGAATGCACCCGAACAGACTACGCTACCTGAAACTCTAACTGCAAAATGTCGAGAGGCTCCCAATCTGATGGAAACTCTACCTGAAACTCGTGTTGGTTGGCGCTTCATCAATAAAGCATTTCTTATTTATTTATAATTTTAGATCATTTTTATAGTTTTTTTTTTAGTTTAAAAAAAAAATTTTGAGGCTTACGCTTTGCGCCTCGAGGCTTACGCCTCGCCTCAGATTTTGGTGGAGCGCCTCGCTACGCCTCAACGCTTTTCACAACACTGAGTAGCATGATGATTATGCTCTTGTTCTAGTCGCTGATACACTTGATATTTGAGGTTCGGAGGCCTGTGCGGTGATTGCTTTTGGTGGTTAAACCAATATTTTAATTTGCAAAATTCATTCATTATGATGTATGTGTTTTTGTAAATCTATTTGTAATTTGTCTAAACTCATTTTTTCTTATATGAGAAATGGTTGTTGAAATATTCTCATGCATTCCGCATTATGCTTTAGTTGCATGAGTTATTCCATGGTTAATTATCTTGCATAATTTGTATAAGTACATGTTTTTTCAAACATATATTCACTAATATATATATATATATATATATATATTCTTGTTCATATTGCCCTTTGTTGACTCTTATGTTATAATGGACTTGTATGTGCTCTTAAACTTTGCTTTTTGTAAATTATGCATATTTTATTGCATGCTTTTATAAGCTTTTCATTAGTAAAATCTCATATGTGTATGCCCATAGTGGCTATTGTGTGCATTTGATTGCTCTTGAGTGCTTGAGCACTTCTATTGTATTTATATGAATCTTCATCAAGATTCTTTTATTTTTGCCTATTAGTATGTGTTCTTAAAAGTTTGTTATTTATTATTGGTCCATATGTGACTTTATTGATTCTAAACTATTGCATGGTTCATTCATATATGCATTAATTGTTAGCTTAAATATTGCTTCTAATTGATCCATGCCTATTTATCTCTTCCGTTGTATAAAGATGGTTTGTTATTGAGTTTTTGAAAAATTAATGTTTCTTTAACACTCTTGTCTCTTATGTCTTCTGTTGTGTAAAATTGTCTTATGATTTAAACTCGGTTATGAGTTCTTTCTTTAATAATTATGTCTTTTATATGTGTATTTCCTTTAAATAATGCATGTTTTCATTTATGATTAAAATGTTAAAAGTTTATCTTAATTGAAATTAATGGTTTGTTTTCTTTAAATGATGTTAAATTAAATAGTTTTTATAATGTGTGCTCGACCATTCTCTCTCCATAAATATATAGCTAATATAATTATGATTTGAACTCCGCCTGTGTATAACTGTTTAGTTATACACTGTCGGTCCCAAGCCCAGATAAAGGAGGAGGGTTGCGGTAGCCCAGTGACAGCCACCATAAAAACTTAGTCACACCCTATGAATATGAACCAATATGAGAATTTCGTTGGGACGTTCCCTACTGAGCGACGCGTTGTACTCTATAGGCCGGAGGCAATGATAAATGGGCAAGGGTTGCGAGGTCATCGCCCAGAAGCGACGTGTCACACCGGCGCCCGGGTGTAGTGTCAAATAGGCAAGGGTTCCCTCACTTTGTTGGACAGGTGAAGGTAAAGAAGATAGTTCAAGACCATAAAATTAGGTTAGCCACATGGAATATAGGGCCTTTAACTGGTAAGTTGGTAGAGTTGATAGATGTTATGTGTAGGAGAAAGATGGATATTTTATGTCTACAAGAGACCAAATGGGTAGGTAAGAAAGCAAAAGTGATAGAACCTTGGGGATATATGATTTGATATACAAGAATAAATAGGAATAGGAATGGAGTAGGGATTGTTATTACTCGTGAGTTTATAGATAATGTAGTTGAGGTCCGTAGGAAGGGTGATAGGATTTTACTTATTAAATTAGTATTAGGTACGGATATTATTAATATTACTAGTGTTTATGCACCTCAAGTAGGTTTAGATGATTCCATTAAGCGTCAATTTTGGAAAGATTTAAATGGAGTAATACAAGGGATATCTTATGGAGAAAAGCTTTTCATCGGCGGTGACCTTAATGGACATGTAGGCATTAGTAGGGATGGATTTGAGAGTATTCATGGATGCTATAGTATAGGAGAAAGGATTTTAGATTTTGGTTCGTCCTATGATATGATCTTAGCAAACACTTGGTTTAAGAAGAAAGAGTCTCATCTAGTAACATTTAAAAGTGGCGTTAATACGAGTCAAATAGATTTTTTCCTACTTAGAAAGAGAGAGAGAGGGGTTGTTGCATCGATTGTAAGATTATACCGAGAGAAAGTGTAGCTACACAACATAGAGTCTTAATTTTAGATCTTAGAATTAGAAAATGCCGCAAAAAGGATAGACATAGGATAGATCCTAGAATTAAGTGGTGGGCACTGAAAGGAGGATACATCATGGTGGAACGAGGATGTCAAATTAGCTATTAAGGTTAAAAGAGAGTGTTATAGAAATCTAAGTAAGAGTCATGATAATGAGAATTTGGAGAAGCATATGATAGAAAAGAAGGAAGCTAAAAAAGTAGTTTGAAACACGAGAGATAAGGTATATAAGCAGGTTTATAACAAGTTGAATACCAAAGAGGGCGAGAAGGATATTTATAGGCTTGCAAAGATGAGAGATAGGAAATCGAGGGATCTGGGTATGGTTAGATGTATCAAAGGTGAAACGCAAAAGGTTTTAGTCAAAGATGAGGAGATTAAGGAGAGATGGAAAGATTATTTTGATAAGTTATTTAATGGAAGTCATGCTCAGGATCTTTGCGACTTCTCAATTCCTTTTCATGAGATGAATTGTGACTTCATGTGCAAGATTCAAAAGAAAGAAATTGCAGAGGCTTTGAAGAAAATGAAATCAAGAAGAGCAGTTGGCCCAGATGGTATACCTATAGAGGCTTGAAAATGCTTGGGTGAAAAAGGTTTAGAATGGTTGACAAATCTTTTTAACAAGATTTAGCGGACAAATAAGATGCCTAATGAGTGGAGGAAGAGTACCTTGGTGCCTCTATATAAGAATAAGGGTGATATACAAGATTGCACAAACTATCGTGGTATAAAACTCATGAGTCATACTATGAAACTTTGGGAGAGGGTGATTGAGTATAGGTAGAGGAAGGTTGTCATGATATCGGATAATCAATTTGGTTTTATGCCTGGAAGATCAACTATGGAAGCTATACATCTACTTAGACAACTTATTGAGAGATATAGAGAGAGGAACAAAGATTTGCATATGGTTTTTATTGATTTGGAGAAGGCATACGATAGAGTACCTAGGGATGTTCACTGGTGGGCAATGATGAAGAAAGGTGTTTCTCTCAAGTACACTAGTAATAATTAAAGATATGTACGAAGGAGTAGTAACCAATGTCCGCACTTGTGTAGGGGTGACAACCAATTTTCCTATAACGGTTGGGTTACATCAAGGATCTACTTTAAGCCCTTTCCTATTTGATATAGTAATGGATGAGCTTACGAGATCAATTCAAGAAAATGTGTCGTGGTATATGTTGTTTGCTGATGATATTGTTTTGATTGATGAGTCTAAAGTTGGGGTTAATGCTAAGTTAGAATTATGGAGACAGACATTGAAAGCAAGCGGTTTTAAGTTGAATAAGAGTATACAGAATATATGGAATGTTGGTTTAGTAAGCAACAAAATAGTGATGGGAGTGTAGTGAAGCTTGGTGAGCAAGAAATATCAGTGGATGACTGTTTCAAATATTTGGGATCTATCATTCAAAAGAATGAAGAAATTGATGGAGATGTAAATCATAGGATAAATGTTGGGTGGATGAAATGGAAAAGTACAAGTGGAGTGTTGTGCGATCGTAGAATGCCATTGCGGTTGAAGAGAAAGTTTTATAGAATGACAATTAGGCTTGCTTTACTAGATGGTACGAAATGTTAGGATGCCAAGAGACATCATATTCAAAAAATGAGTGTAGCTGAGATGCGTATGCTTAGATGGATGTGTGTGTTAGAATACAGTTTGCATATGTGTATGGATCTGGATCCAGATCCATACGCATATTATATGAAACACATGTTAAATAGGATCTCATTAATGGCATTCTTGTAATATGTATATGTTTTTACTTTATAATGTTTAGGGTTTTGGAGGTCGAGTATTGTAGTGCTGCCCCAGCCATTGTGAATCTCTCTCTCTCTCTCTCTCTCTCTCTCTCTCTCTCTCTCTCTCTCTCCTTATTTCCTGTATACAAATCTGATATGGTATCAGAGCATTAGGTTAATCCTGTGCGTGAAGAAGTTCACACGTGAACAACAGATCTGAAAAAGTCCCTGAGCAGCGTGCAAATCGTGGTTCTTCATCGTGAACAGCAACCCAGCCTGGACAGGCCCCAGCGTGATCATCTCGTGGTTCGTCAACGTGAACAGCAACCCCAGCGTGGACAGTTCCAGCCGTGCAGATCGTGGTTCTTCATCGTGAACGGCAACCCCAGCGTGGACAGGTCCCAGCGTGATCATCTTCTCTTTATCTGAAATCTCATCTTCTAAATCTGAAATTTCATCTTCTGAAAGTTGGTACCTTTTTTTTTCTTTTCTGTTACTCATTTTTGTTACTCTCGTTCATTGGTATTTGTCTATCTTCATTCCATCGTCTGTGTTGATTTCCTCTTTTAATCAACATCAACGACTGGTTTTCAGACCTGTGTTGGTTCCATCGGACTTGCATCAGACATATAACTTGAGATTAGCCACTTGTTTTTCGCTTTTTGAGAGGATGAACTGAGGGGATTCAGAAAAAGAGTCATCTACAAATCTGAGAAGATTTTGACTCAACATTACTGACTCAAGATAAGATCTCTAGAGAAGGTAGTTTTCTCTATTCAACTTTATTGATACAAGATTTGCTACAACATTTCATTGGGTTGCAACAATGCTGGAAGCCATTGAAGCGCTTGAATGAGCTTGAGGCTCTGATACCATGAAAAGATTACGATAGCGACGATCAACGATAAGACTCACTCAATAATGATAATGGAGAAACCTGCTTTTCACTCACACTTTCATGAGTGCAAGGTTTTTTTATATATATATTCAGTTATACAAAGATTACACACAGCTAACACATAATGATCAAATGTCGACATTTAAGGGATGACCGATTATCATGATACATCATAATAGATACATGATTCTCAAATGTAGATATTTGAGGAATAACAATATATCACAATAGAATATCATTCTATCGACATTTGAGGAATCGGTTGCACCATCTTAGGAACGACAGCTAGACTTGATGAGTTGGCCTTCAATAAAGGAGTGTGTTGTTACATTTGTGGAATCTCCAGCTACATTGAAGGAGTCGATAGGATCTTCACGTATCATTATCAGTTGAGAGTTGGTAACCTTGGCTTATCAGTGTCAATATCCCTTCATTTAGCAGTTTCAGAATTACTTTAGAACTCTCAATCAGGTCACGAAAGATGTCCCAATCGAGCATGTCAAGTAGATGCGTTTGCAGTGCTGGTGGTTAAAACGAGCGTTCAAATATGTTGATGTAAAACTCCTCATCTTATATGTGCATTGGCATCTTTTGCACTATTTCTGGGGGTTAGACCCTTCAATCCGTTGTCGCAACTTCTTATGGAAGTCTCTTGACAACGTGCTGAGGAGCTCAAGAAGGAGAGGGTGGTGTATGTTCGCCCCCGATGATTCACTGAATCTCACGTCTGTGTTCGGGGCTTTGAATGAGCACCACGTATACAAGCACATGGGGCTCGTATTCCCGTGTATGTTGACATAACTTTGCATCGCACCAACGACTGGTTTTCAGACCTGTTTTTCCTTTCCTTTATTGTTGTTTTAGTGTTCTTTGTGCAACACTTTTGGCAGTACAGGTATATGCCTTATTCAAGGTTTACTGATTGATTAAGTGATCTCAAATCTGTTTATTTCTTCTCATTCATCTTGTTTGCTTATTCATCGTTTCACTGCTATGGATTACTCTTCGTCATCCAGTCCCTCTGCCAATTTCTTGAGTCAGCTCGTTACTGAAAAACTTACTCATTCTAATTTTTTGACCTGAAAGAGACAAATCCTTCCTTTTATACGAAGTCAGGATCTCGATGAACATTTGGGTGGTTTAGTTCATATACCACCACGGCTTATTTTGCAGGAAACCAAGGATGAGAAGGGTGACACAATTACCATTTTTATTAAGAATCCAGAGTATACAGCTTGGAGGAAGCGGGATCAGTCTTTGGTTGCTTATATTACGTCAACACTCTCTCAAGAAGTGTTGGTTACTCTTTCAGATGATTGCACTGCGGCAGATCTGTGAAGTAAGATGTCTCAGACATACTCTCAGATATCAGAAGCCTGAGTTATGTAGTTAAAAAATGAATTTCAAAGTTTGAAGAAAGGCTTGATGACCGTCATGAAATACATAGGCCGCTTAAAAAGTATTACTGATCAATTGGCTGTTGTTGGAAGTGTTATTGCAGATAAAGATAAAGTTCAACAACTTCTCAATGAATTGGGCCCTGATTTTGACATGTTTACCACAGCTTTATCATGCCTTCCTCACTTGCCCACTTTTGACGACCTCCAAGCGAAACTTCTCCAGCATGAGATGATTATGAAGCAAAGGGCAACAGAAAATGAATCAGCTCGTACTCATTCAGTTTTGGCCATGGACACTTCTGTAGGTTTTGGACGAGGGAGTGGAGGGCATCAAGGAGGCAGAGGCCGCGGACGTTTCGGGGAGGGAGGACGTGGTATTTTGCCTACACCTAATATTTCAAGGGTTTTTAATACAGGGAATCAGAGGAGAGTGCCCACTTGTTTCTTATGTAACAAAAGAGGACATGTGAAAGCTGATTGTTGGTTCAATCTACAGAATAGAGGAAAACTAAACAAAATTGAGAATAAATCAACTACTGCAATGGACACAAAAGTGTCATCCACAGATGTGCAACAACTTTTGTTATCAGCATTGTCACAGATGACGATCAAGCAAAATGAACAAGGCGAATGGTATGTTGATTCAGGTGCCGCCACACATGTTACGGGTAATGCGGGTAAGTTATCTTACTTATTGCCTTATTTTGAAAAAGGTAGTATAGTTACGGGAGATGGAACTTATCACTCCATTAGTCAAACTGGCAATGCACATATCCCTATGTCAAAGTCCTCACTTCATTTTTCAAATGTCCTTCTTGCTCCTAATATTAAAAAAAACATTGTTTCTGTAGCTAAACTTGTTGACGATATGAATTCTTTCGTCGAATTTACTCCATCTTCTGTTTATGTTAAGGATCTACGAACGAAGGAGACGTTCGCTAAGGGGGAGCGACAAGGAAACATGTATGTCTTCAAGGAGATTCCTCAAGTGTCTTCGCCCTCAGTCTCAGTCCTCCAGTTGAAGTCGTCCAAGCATTCTTCAATGTCTTCGCCTTCAGAGTCTTTGTTTTTTCCTTCATTGGAAGTTTTTAATTCATCTCATTGTAATAAGCCAGATATTTGGCATAGTCGTTTGGGACATTGTAGTCGAGGTTTCGTTGAAAATCTTGTATCTGATGGTCTCCTTCCAGAGTCTAGTTTAAGTTCATTTTTTGATAATAATAATAAATGTTCTTCATGCGAACTCTGCAAAAGCCATGTTCTTCCTTTTCATATTATAAATAAAAGAGCTTCAAAGCCATTTGAGATTATTTGTTCCGATGTTTGGGGACCCGCACCTATTCCTTCTCTTTCTGGCAGTCGTTACTATGTTGTCTTTATTGATTCCTATTCCCGTTATACTTGGATATATTTCTTAAAACACAAGCATGAAGTTTTTCAAATATTTCGAAAATTTCATTTGATGGTCAAAACAAAGTTTGCTTGTGATATTGTGCATTTACAATATGATGGTGGAGGAGAGTATTCGTCGAACGAGTTTATTGCCTTTCTTCGGGATAAAGGAATAAGCTGACAGGTTTCTTGCCCTCATACTCCTCAACAAAATGGAGTTGCGGAGAGGAAACACAGGCAAATTGTCGAGAGCGCGATGAGCATGTTACATGATAGCAATGTACTCGTTAGTCTCTGGACAGAAGTTTTTCACACATCTGTTCATATCATAAATCGTCTTCCTATGGCACTCTTGGATCGGAAATCTCCCTATTATACTTTATTTGGGCAACATCCCTCTTACGATGAACTGTGTGTTTTTGGTTGTGTATGTTATGTACACATTGATTCATCTCTGCGAAATAAGTTTCAGGACAAGGCTGTTAAGTGTGGATTTGTTGGGTATGCAGATGAATACAAAGGTTATCGATGTTATGACCCTACTACAAAACGTATTAGGACCTCCAGAAATGTTTTTGATGAACAAAATTTTCAGGTCAATGACTCTGTCGTGTTGCCACATCGAGAATTAGAAGTATATGATCCATGGATGAGCGCAGATCTTTTTGCTAATACAGGAGAAACATGTCAAACAAATTGTCCTTCCTTCGGCTCGAGTAGGGAGTTGAATGACTCACAAATGCATGGTGAATTATCTCCAGTTGAGCCACCCCCCGTAGAACGTTTCTCTGGACAGATATACACTAGACGGGACAAAAATACAGAGCCGAGGAATGTGGAGGAAAGCATCGCCAATGATTCGGCTCAAAGGTCGTCACGCATTAAGCATCCTATTCAACGATGGGTGAGTTATGAGACCTTCTCCCTTGATTTCCAGTTGTTTATGTCTCAGCTCACAAAACAGGATGAACACACTTGTTTTAATCAAGCTCTTCAATCCTGTCATTGGACTGAAGCTATGAATGAAGAAATGGAAGCTCTTCATGAATGCCAGACTTGGGAAATAGTCCCTCGGCCAAAAGGAAAGAATGTAGTTGGCTCAAAACGGGTTTATAAAATAAAATATAAGCCTGAAAGAAGTATTGACAGATATAAGGCGCGGCTTGTTGCTCGAGGATTCACACAACAATATGGTGAAGACTACGACGAAACTTTTAGTCCTGTAGTCAAAATGGGTACTATTTGTATCATCATATCCCTAGCAGTCGATCAAGGTTGGAGCCTTAGCCAGATGGATGTTAAAAATGCATTTTTGCATGGAACTTTAAAGGAAGAAGTGTATATGGAGCAACCACCTGGTTATGCCGAGAAGGATCCTATTGCCTGGGTGTGCAAACTAAGGAAATCTCTGTATGGCTTGAAACAGGCGTCTCGTTCCTGGTTTGAAAGATTCTCTATGCAGATTCAGAGTTATGGTTTTAGAAGATGCTCTCTGGATCACTCACTCTTTATTTACCAAAAGGCGGACATTGTTATACTTCTTCTTATATATGTTGATGACATTGTGATCACTGGGAGCTCTAATAGTCATCTGCAAGACGTGAAACAGTTTTTAATGATAACTTTCAAGATGAAAGATTTAGGAGAGTTGCGGTACTTTCTTGGTGCGGTACAGACAACAAGACACATTGACACTCATGCAACAAAAATACACTCTTGACGTTCTGGAAAGAGCCGGGATGACGAATTGCAAACCAGTCAGCACTCCTAGTGTATTACATCAAAGGCTGAGCTCTGAAGATGGTCATCTTTGTGTCAACCCTACAACGTATAGAAGTCTCGTGGGGATGTTACAGTACTTGACCTTTACCAGACCTGATATAGTTTATGTTGTCAATCAGGTATCCCAGTTTATGCATGCTCCAACGGAGGGTCATATGGAAGCTGTGAAGCGCATTCTACGCTATTTAAAAGGAACTATAGGAGACGGACTTGTTTATCGCAAGAACGATAATCTGCATAGAGGACATGCACTCATCACTTATAGAGACCTCTCCTTTCTTTTTAAATTACACTTATAGACTTTTATTTTTAATATGGATCCACATGTGATCCGAACCCAAACTCTCTCTCTCTCTCTCTCTCTCTCTCTCTCTCTCTATCTCTCTCTCTCTCTCTCTCTCTCTCTATCTCTCTATCTATATATATATATATATATATATATATATATATATAGTCGTGTCCTTGTACTCTCATTTTTTAAAATTATCATGTTGTACCCTCCGTACATGTACCCATGTGACATAGACACTGATATATATAGAGATATATATATAATACACTGAGATAGGAATCAGAAGCTTTTCTTTGTTTTTCCTTTAATCTTACTAGATATTTAACAGCTAGTCCATATGGTTGGACCAGAGTCACCCGTATCGTTAAAGGTAATTTCTCGACGAGGGTATTTCTCAAAGAGATTTTCAAAAGTTTATAAATCTTGGAAATATCTCGGAAAAATCTTAGGAGTTTAAAAAATTAAAAAAATATAACTAACGAAAAACCTAAGAAAATAATAAGTTTTGTTTATTTTTCTTTCAAAAATATAAAGAAACAAAAAAATAGGAAATGCAAACTTAAAATAAATAAAGAATTTTTCTCCAAAAAATATTGTGATATCATCTCAATATTTTGTTTTTGGTGATGCTTTGAAAATATCGTGATATATTCCCGATATTATCGACTACCTTGAAATAACTGATAATATTGCGATATTTTCAAAATATTGGTGATATCGATAACAGTGGGTCGGACCTAGATAAATCATGTTTATATTAATTTTTTATACAAATATGTATACATTTAAAACACATTACAACTTATTTTTTAAATATACAACTAAATAACTAAAGGGGAATACCCTTTACATGACTTGATATATATTTAAATTAAAATATAACAACTCATCCATATGGATGGCCTAGATTATATTATTTTTTATGACAAATAAAATGAAGAAACACATAAAAATATGCACCCATTTTAAACAAATTTTGTTGGGGACGTGCATGGGGCTAGCCAACCCTATGCATAAGTTTTTTTTATGGCTAATGAGAAAGGAGAGAGAAGAGTGATTTGTGGAGATATTTGAAGAGAGAGAGGAGGGATGTTTTTTTATAAGGAGTGAACCAATTTTAGTATGGCAATTAAGAGAGAGAGGGAGACTTGTATATAGTAAATCAAGAGTTTTTGAAAAAAAATAGAAGATGACATGTAAGTAACACCTTTTTTAAAACTATATAAAGAAATGGGCAAACAAATTTTTAATGGCATTGTAAGAAACATGGCAAGAATGTCAATTTAGAAAAAGTAACAAAGCATCTAATTTTTGGCACTCATTACCCTTTCGCTTTTATAATATTTAGGATTTATATTTTTCAGATGGAATTTGTTCCATTCGTAATTCATAGCATTAGTGATATGAAATATCAATCCAAGAGGTGTCACAAATTCAACAAAAATTGCTAGGAGTACATACTGCAGTTCAATGTTTACATGCCATATTTAGAAAAACAGGCAGAAACAATTTGAAAAGCAAGCAAGAGACTTACATAACTTACTGTTGATTTTGCAGAATTATCTATCCCATCGATCTGATCCAAAAAAAAACTATATGTCAACCGTATGCAAAATGAAAGAAATCTAGAAGATATTTTGTTTGATATACCTCCTGCATTGGAAGTGAATATTTTCCAGAGAGTAAACCATGCCCCAGTTTTGTCCTGTCTCATAAGATGTTCCAAAAATATCATGAAAAATATAAAATGCAGTATGTGTTAAATAAATAAAATAACTGAACAATGAACATCCATATCATCCAATGGTAGAGGAAACAAGATCTAATATGTAACATAAAAGTAACATGCAAGAACTGCAAGTAGATCAAAATGTCAAGGATTCTAATATTTAGAGAAGACTTGAAGCCTTCAAAAGATTTTATACATATATATATAGATAGATAACTTGTGACAAGGGCAGTGGCTTGAGCAAAATATCATCACAAGTGGCATTAGGCCAGACACACAGATACTGAAGATTAGGACATAGTCACGCTTTCAGCATGGTGGCATCATCTTACTCTGAGAACATATGCCTACAGGCATAAGCGAACTTCACCAATATTTTAACACCTAGTGGATCTACTATGTGTGATGGCCTCAGTGACACTACATCCAAGTCAAGGCTGACTATCCGAGAGGGTTTATGCATGTGGCTTTGTGCACCCAAGTGTGCATGAAGCTCTGTTCGTTCTTGTGAAGATACATCAATGTCCATATATATGTAATTGATTAGAACATATGCATACAGCCATAAGCCAACTTCACCAGTACTTTAAGACCTAGTGGATCTACCATGTGTGGTGGCCTCAGTGACATTACATCCAAGTCAAGGCTGAGCATCCAAGTAGGTTTATGCATGCCGCTTTCAGCCAAGTGTGCATGAAGCTCTGTTCTTGTGAAGATATATGTCCATATATATGTACTTGTATGCGTACGTAAACATGTATATGCAGTCCTTCCAACATAACCAATCAAGAGAAGCAAAAACAAGAAAACAAAAGGTGAAGTCCAGTTGAGAGAACATCCAGTCCCCAATCATTAAGATGCAAACCAAGTTAATTCCGCATACAGCCAACAAATTGATGCCCAAATCCAGACATCATCTTTTATGAGCATGCGAAAAAGAGGTAATGCCCAACACACCATTGAAAGATTTACCATAATACTATGCCACCATTTGAATATCACCCAATAATCCACAAGTGGCCACCATCATCATACAATATAACATTGACCTATCAAAAGAAAACTACCAATAACTAGAAACGCTAGATGCAGTATCTTCTTCATTAATCAAAGCCTGATAATTTTCAAAAATGGGAAAATTAATTAGATATATATGCAGTGTAAAGATGCAAATAACCAGATGACAGCCTGTAGCTTGCAAAATTGCCTACAGCAAGCAGTTTGTAGTAAGAAATCAACCACAAGGAAGATCTGAATGAGAATCAGACCCATTACCCAAATATTTTTTTTTCAAGAGATGTCATGTGTGTGTGCATAGGGTTAATATTTGGTGCTATTGAAGGTAGCGAACTATTGAATATAAATTACCCTCTTTTCATATTTTATAGTATGTTTCTGTAGATCAGACCTTATGAATATGGTCTACAACGTTTGCATAGTAGAAAATGAGTTATGAGCAGGTTGTTTAAGGGCTTCAAAAATAAATGGCCCACAATGCACTAAAATTTCATGACTTAAAAAAACATATTTCTAGATCGAAATAATCTGATCCAACGTTTAATCCTTAGCAAACAAACCATGAAAAACACATGCATGTGGTCAGATTGAATTGGTAAAGCTTGGACTTATGCTTTCCAGCTCAATAGTTTCCGCAACTTCAATACAACTAAATATTAACCATATATATATCCTAAATATTATAAGAGCAGAAACAAGGGCATCAGGTGCAACAATTGAATGCTTTATAAATTTTTATTAATTGACATTCTTGCCATGTGAGTTGAGAATGTAATTAAAAATTTGTATGGGCATTTGTATAGAGTTTGCATAAAAAAGAAAGTCTTACTTACATGGCACACTGTAATTTTTTCAAAAATTAATTATTATTTATAACTGATCTCTCTCTCTCCAAAACGTCTTTCTCCCCCTTCTTAATGGTTACAAAATGAAAATAATTTATAATGTTTTAAATTTATCAGTACATTTATGATTCCCATTATTTTGCCTTTCAATTTTGACAAATATATATGATTTCAAACTTTTTTTACCATTTAAGTTGTCTTATAAGACCCTGCCATATGGGTGGGACAATTATCTAGTGTGTGTGTGTGTGTGTGTTACAATGGTTTTTGTGCACAATCTAGTTAGGATCTGATTATGCAAGTTTTTTCGCTCAATCTGATATCATAGATGTGTTCAGAATGCTCAATTTATTGGGATTGACCCTTGGATCGTGTTTTCTTATGAAAAAACATGTTTTTTCAGTCAATAAAATTTAATGCATTTAAGACCATTGATTTTTCAATTGTCGGAAAACCTGCTCCAGTGTCAGAATCCAGCAATCCAAATTACGATCACCATTACTACAGAGTATGTAGATCACTGTGAAATTGTCTACGAAGAGACAATACATAAACAAGCATAAAAACTTTATAAAAGAAGTGCACGAAAGCACTCTCACAACACTTTGAACAAAATACACAAAAAGTGTATAAATAATAAACATGCAATAATGCATGTATTTCAATATATAAAAGCAAATGCTTGAGACTCTCAAGCTTGGGAAATACAAGGGGGGAACACCCCTATTTATACAAATGTTAGAAGGTGCAAAGGGGGGGCTCCCAAAGGAGTCGTTGGGAGCCCCCAACGGTCACATTTGTGACCGTTGGGGGCCCCCAACGACTCTATTGGGGGACCCCCAATGCACATAAAAGAAATTAAAAATAAAAAGAAAAAAAAAGAAATTACAAAAGTAAAAAATAAAAAGAAAATTACAGCATATTCTAAAAGTGAATATGCGCAAAACAGAAAATGACAGAAATGCCCTTTCGGGTAAAAATATATAAATATATATTTATATATATAGAGATATATGTACATATAATATATTATATGTAAATATATCTCTATGTATATAAATATATATATTTATATTTACAATGATTTTAGGAGCTACATTTTAACACCCCCCCTCAAACTTACGGTGTGATAACCGCAAGTTTGTCAAGAAGGAAATGAAATCTGGGCGAACATAGAGCTTTTGTGAAGAAGTCGGCAAGTTGATACTCAGATGTCACATATGGCAGATCAATGATCTTCTTCAAGTATTCCTCTCGGACATAATGACAATCCATCTCTATATGCTTTGTTCGCTCGTGAAATGTGTGGTTCTTGGCAATGTAGATGGCACTTTTATTGTCACAGCATAGCTTTGTTGGTTCTTTGACAACTACTCCCATATCTTCCAAAAGACGTCGAATCCATACTATTTCCATGGTGGTAGATGTCATGGCTCTGTATTCGGCTTCAGTGGATGATAAGGAGACCTTCTGTTGCTTTTTACATCGCCACGAGATCAAGGATTCTCCTAAAAAAATACAAAAACCAGTGGTGGAGTGACGGTTACTAGGGTCACCTCCCCAATCTGAGTCAGTATAAGCAAGCAATTTTAATTCAGAAGAAGAGGATAGGAATACTCCCTTATTCATTGTTCCCTTCAAGTATCTGATGATGCGAAGTACAGCACCCATATGGACGGTTGTAGGAGCATGTTGAAACTGACTGGCGATGTGTATAGCATGTGACAAATCGGGTCGAGTAATGCTAAGATACATTAAAGAACCTACCAACTGTCTGTAGGGAGTAGGATCAGTTAGAGGAACACCGTCGTCAATCTTCATTTTGGCTCCCACAACTTCAGGAGTTTCACATACTTTGTCATCAGAAATCCCTGATCTGTCAATAATCTCACAAGCAAGTTTAGACTGAGATAGAAAATAACCACGTTGCGAATAGGCAACCTCAATTCCAAGAAAATATGTCAGAAATCCTAAGTCTGACATCTCAAATTTTGAAGTCAAGACGGACTTAATACCCTTGACTCCTTGTATATCATCACCTGTGATTAACATGTCATCAACATATAATAACAATATTACAATCCCTGCTTAGATTTTCTAGTAAATAGAGCAGTATCAGTATAACATGAGGAGAAACCATTTTCCAGCATTACACTGGTAAATCTGTCATACCAGGCTTTGGGGGCCTCTTTCAAACCATAAAGGGCCTTTCGAAGACGAAGGACTTTATTTTTAGGGATCTCCATGCCAGGTGGAGCATCCATATACACTTCTTCATTAAGATCACCATTTAAAAAGGCATTTTTCACATCCATTTGAAAGATATTCCAATTTTTGATAGATGCAATAGTGATAAGACACCTAACTGTAACCATTCGGGCTACAGGAGCAAAAGTTTCTTCATAATCAATCACATACTCTTGCCCATACCCTTTTGCAACTAAGCGAGCCTTATACCTTTCAAGTGATCCGTCACTCTTAGTTTTAACTTTAAAAACCCATCGACAACCTATAGTTTTCTTTCCTATAGGTAGAGATTGAAAAACCCACGTTTTAGCCCTTTTAAGAGCACTAAGTTCATTTTGCATAGCTTCTTGCCATTCTATACATTTCTTTGCTTCTTCAAAGTTTCTTGGTTCAAAATAAGAATGAATGGCACTAAGACAAGCCCTATATCGGGGCGAAAAGGAATCAAAGGAAACAAAACGAGTGGGAGGTCTCCTATTCCTCTCAGACCTTCGGTGATTGAGAACAGGAATGAGTTCACTATATTGGTCAATAGCACTTCTAAAGGTGTCTTGGTTTCTACGAGAGTATGTTATAGGATCACTAGAAATCCTGTCTTCTTGTTGGTTATGCTCTTCGATATTACTTTCAATGTTCTCATCATGGTTTGATGACATATCATCATCACTGGATGTATCATCATTACTAGATAATAAGTCAAAAAGGAAGGAATAATCAAAATTTTCTTGTTGAGAAACATTTTTTTCAAATCCACTTTCATTTTCCAAAAAAGTTACATTTCTAGAAACATATAATTTATCTTCCCGAAGATCATAGCATCGAAATCCCTTTTGAGTTTCGGAATATCCAAGAAAAGCGCAGGGGATAGCCTTGGGAGAGAGTTTGTCATTCTTATCCGTAAGTATGAAACACTTACACCCGAAGACTCGTAACCTATTATAATCTGGTTCGAGTTTATACAAGATCTCAAAAGGGGATATTTTTCCTAATATTCTAGAGGGCAAACGATTTATTAGATAAACAAAAGCAAGAGCAGCTTCAGCCCAAAAAAATTTTGGTATGTTTTGAGAAATAAGAAGGGTTCTAGTGGTCTCAATAATATGTCTATGTTTTCTTTCGGCCAACCCATTCTGTTGGGGGGTTTTAGGACAAGATCTTTGGTGAATGATTCCTTGATCTTCAAGATATATTTTAAATTGGTTGGAGAGATATTCTCCTCCAGAATCACTTCTAAAAATCTTTATGTTACTATTAAATTGATTCTTGATCATCGAATGGAAAGTTCTAAAGCATGAAAAGACTTCATGTTTGAATTTAAGAAAAAAGATCCATGAATATCTAGAGAAATCATCCACAAAAATAACATAATAAGAAAAACCTCCTTTTGAGACAACAGGTGTTGGTCCCCAAACATCGGAATGAACAATTTCAAAAGGTTTTGATGAGAACATAGTTCTTTGCTCAAAAGGTAAACTTTTCATTTTTCCGAGAATACAGTCATTACAAGAAAAGGAACTTTTACATAGGTCTTTTGCAAAATGTAAGTAAGACAACTTGGTGATATTAGGATGACCAAGTCTTTTGTGCCACATGTTTATATCCTTGTTTCGGGCAACATTACAAAAAGATTTTGGAACTCGAAGAGATTCCATGTAGTATAAATCGCCTTTTCTAAAGCCTTCCCCAATCAATTTCCCGGACAGGCGATCCTGTATTAAACATTTATCACATGAAAATTTAATATCACAACCATGATCCGAGAGTTGAGAAACAGAAAGAAGATTTAAATTAAGTTTAGGTATAAATCTAATTTTTGGAATAAAAAAATCTTGAGTTTCAAAATTACCTATTCCTTTAATTTCAAGAGAAGTTCCATCTGCAGTAGAAACAAAGGATGGAGAAGCATTTTTTGAATAATCGAAAAGTGAAAACACGTTTGGGGACATATGAAAGGATGCACCTGAGTCCAAAAGCCAAGGGACTTTACCTGGAATGGAAGAAGTAGACACGGCGGCACCGGATGTAGCTCCCTTGAGAAGAGGTTGAAGGGCTTCCATTATTTGGTTCAACGAGAGTGACCCACTTGATGATGCATCTTCCTTTTGTGGTGCGCCGGTGGTGGCCATAGCAAGAAGCTTCTTCCATTTGGGACATACTGGCTTGATATGCCCCGGTTCTTTACAAAAGTGACATATAGTCTTGCTATAGTCCCGCTTCCCTCTTTGTCCACCATCTCCTCCTTGATTTTGAAATTTAAAGTGAGGAGGACGATAGGTCTTTACATTATTCCCGGGTCTTGATACGGCATTAACCTCATTATTTTCTTCATAATTACAAGGAACCATAAGAACACTTGGTCCTTGTTTACATAAATTCATACGAGTCTCCTCACCACTTAATTTGGTGAGAACATCTTCAAGAGAGGGAGGAGTAAATGAGGATAGAAGTGATGACCTTATTTGCTCAAATTCCGGTCTCAACCCATTCAAAAAATTGAAGAAACGATCTTCTTCAAGTTGCTTGTGGCGGAGTTCAATTGCCTCTCCACTCCATTTTGGTTCAAGCATAGAGAGCTCATCCCAAATAGAGGAAAGATCGGCAAAATATTCCCTAATAGACATTTCACCTTGAGTAAGGGAGAGGGCCTTCTTTTGAAGGTAATACTTATGAGATAGGTCTCTTGATGTATGCATCTTCTCGAGATAATGCCAAGCTTCCGATGCCTTTTTGAATTTGATAATGTTGGCATTAATCTTCGTTTCGACGGATGCGAAGAACCAAGAAAGAATCTTGAAGTTCTTCATTTCCCATTCGTCGTGTTTCTTTGAGTATTCTTCAAGAGCTTTGATCCTTTCCTCTCCCTCAAGAATCTTGATTTCACTTCCGTCCATTATGGTTATCTTGGGTTCCGGCTCCGGAATTGTTCCTTGCACATAACCCCACAATCCTTTTCCTTTTATGTGGGCCTCCATATTCCCGGCCCAAATATGATAGTTGGACCCATTCAACTTGAAGCCAAGGGCAAAGTGAGACACTTTCTCACCCATTAAGACGTAGAGAGAAGAAGAAAAAAGACGTACCAATACGATGTTTCAACTTCTTCTTAGCACAAGATCCTTCTAAAATATTTGAGAAGCAAGATCCACCACTTCAATCTCAAAAAATCCGAAGGCACGGTTTTCGAGGCACTCGAACAAAGGCGGATCTCACGATCTCCAATCACCAACCGAGCTCTGATACCATGTGAAATTGTCTACGAAGAGACAATACATAAACAAGCATAAAAACTTTATAAAAGAAGTGCACGAAAGCACTCTCACAACACTTTGAACAAAATACACAAAAAGTGTATAAATAATAAACATGCAATAATGCATGTATTTCAATATATAAAAGCAAATGCTTGAGACTCTCAAGCTTGGGAAATACAAGGGGGGAACACCCCTATTTATACAAATGTTAGAAGGTGCAAAGGGGGGGCTCCCAAAGGAGTCGTTGGGAGCCCCCAACGGTTTACAGCATATTCTAAAAGTGAATATGCGCAAAACAGGAAATGACAGAAATGCCCTTTCGGGTAAAAATATATAAATATATATATTTATATATATAGAGATATATGTACATATAATATATTATATGTAAATATATCTCTATGTATATAAATATATATATTTATATTTACAATGATTTTAGGAGCTACATTTTAACAGATCACATCTATAGGTCAGCTTTACTTTAAACCACAAAAGGGATCTGCTAAGTCATATGTACATACAAATAATTGTAGCAAATATATATCTAGATATGTACATATACACAGATCCAAAATACATATATATACATAAATTATGAAAAGAGTTTTAGGCATAGCGAGGCATAAGCCTCAAAAATCAATATTAAAATTTTATAAAAATTATGCTTAAAAACAGAAATAAATAGAAAAATGCATTATTGATAAACCAATAATCAATAACAAATAGAGAATTCAAAATAAATACTGAAAAATCAAAAACCTATATAGAGAGAGAGAGGGAGAGAGTTACACACACAGAAATTGCTTCTAAATAAAGCACATGCAAATACACTTTTACATTCATGCAACAACACTTTTAAATAGACAGCCATTACACATATATCCACAAGCATGCATTATTTCAGCAACATAGTCAAATATTTGTACTTTTCAAATGTGAAATAGGATAGAACTAGGAATAAATATTCAAAATGAGCACTTTTCAGAACAAACAGACGAATCAAGCTATTATATCCAATGCTTACAGTTGTGCATTCAAATCTAAAGTAGGATCAGCAGGAGCATTCTCGAATGCTGTCTTCAAACTTTGATTTGCATAATAACTGAAAGAAAATCAAGTTTGGAGTACAATTACTAAATCAGAAAGCAAATAACAGCTATGATTAAAATAAACAATCAGCTAATGTGGAGAATTGTAGTATATGACACAAACCGTGAATAAAAAGACCGAGTTGAGAAAACTACTTGCATTGTAGAAGCTAAATAGCAACTGCAAAAGATGATGACAAGAATTTGCACATTAAAAGCTATGCAACCAGTTTATATATATACACATATACATGTATATAGAACGAGAGAGAACCTGTTTCCAAGATTGACAAGTCCAGTATATCCAGGTCCAAATAAAGGTTCCACATCCTGTCCACTTTCTTGTATTCGGTTCCAATCAAAATTGGTATTTTGATCAAGTTCCTTCTCAGCAGTTGTCATTTCCGTCTGTACAAAACAGGATCCTTCTTTTCATATAGAAATGAAGCATGAAGTGTGCAAGGGAAATGTGCACAAATAAAAAGAACTCATAAAACACTAAAAAAAATGTAGTTGGACGCATTATAAAGTAAAACATGTGCTCTTTATTAATTTTACATGATGTAATAAATTTCATAATCAAATATATCACATCACATTCTTAGATGTTCCCTTTTTCTAGGGAACTACTACAAATCAGATAAGCCATTCAATAGGCAAAATATGTGCATGTATGAGAATAGCCAAGTGCCATCATAAACCTCGAAGAATCTTGGATTGGAATTTTCCAAGATGGGGAAATGACCAAATCAATCATGCTGAAAAGCAGTTGACCATTGTAATTGAAAAATCATCACAAATTTCAGCACACCGAGAAAAGAAAATGAAGTTTTTTTGTGAGTTGATCATTCAATCAAAATGTCTCTTCCAAACTATAGCCACTGAGTAGACAGAAAATTTGCCTGCAAGGGAATAACAAGAACTGTCTACAGCCAATATATTAGTATATTACATCGACTCAACTCTTATAGGGACCAAAACCAAGTTGACCATCCAGAACATAGTTTCATGATTTTTCTTTTCCACTCAACAAAATGTTTGGAATAGTACTTACATGGAAGTTCTCCGGCCATGATAGCAACATCAAATATTTTGAATATCTCCTAAAAAATTATCCAAAAACTTATCAATCAAAAATTGTTCTTGGAGCAACTGTTAATCTTTGGTAACTGGATGAACAAAGCAATAATGGATTCGTGAAATCCTGACTACAAAGATTTCCCCATGAAAGTTTTTCCCGTCTCACCAATATTATCAGTATCATATCATACGATACAATTATGATATATCGTAGTGTCGGTAAGGGGACCGATATGATATGAGCCTCATATCAATGTTGTAAATAGTATATCGGAACCCGTATCGCACGAGTTTGGGATATGGGTGTATAGTATTGTACCATAATAAGATAGAGTTGAAAAAGCATTGAAAGTATGCAAAAAACCAAAAAAAAACAGAAAATTTAAAAAAATTTAAAAAAAAAATAAAACTTAGAACACAAGAATTTATACAAATGTACAAGAATTAAAAACAAGTAATTATATAAAAATAAACACACTAAACTATTGACATGTCATTCACAGGAAATAGAGTTCATTAATTCATTAGATAAAGTCAATGCATATTACTCACATGAAATAGAGTTCATTAATTTATTAGATAAAATCAATAGCCTTGATGAACTTATGATAGTGACATTTGATACTTGATAGACCATAGAAGAATAGTTTGTTACATGACTACAAAAGCCAAAACACTCAAAAGTGCACTACATAAACTCAAAGTTAATAACATTAAAATTCACTACAACTACATAGTTGACTACAAGACTAAAAATGTGAAAAGACTCAAAAGTTTACTACAACTACATGATTCACTGTAAGAAGATTCATCAATCGACTTCATTGTCAAGCATTCCCCGTTCATAATTAGAAATGACATCCTGTGTGGGGCAGCTGGAGCTTGTGCCTCCTGTTGCTCTTTATCTGAATCATATTCTGCATTGCGTTGTGCCAGTGCATGAAGGCCTTACACATGTGCTAATTATTGTAATCTTACTTCTTGCCATTCACATATTTCACCAAGATTGGCTGATATTATAGCACGTGTATCATTTGGAGCTGGCACGCATGATCGCACTGGAGAACCAGGTTCTTGAACAATGTGTTGTTTCATTATATGCACACCTCCATTAATCAATGCACGATAGAATCTGCATCTCAATACATTATGCCACCCGAAATCGTCGGCAATCTCACAAAACCACAACACCAGGTCATCGCAACCAACTACTGCTAAATCTAATTATCACAAATGCAAATAATCAAAAGTTTAAAAAAAAGCATTGCATACATACCAAAGTCAAAAGGTTTACAACTTTACATAGCATAATGACAGGACTAATAAAAGTCATAAAAGGTTACAAACTAAATATCCAAACATATATATATCAACTCAATGATTTTTTTGGTTTGTTGCAACATAAGCATTCACTAGCTTGAGATGATGATGGTTCATCTTCATCTTCTTAATCAGAAACAACTTCTGGCATTTTTTATTCAATGACGGTTGCACGTACTCATACCTTTTGTTTATTGTCTTTTATAAGACTTGTAAGAAGCTTGATACAAACACCAGAGGGTATATGATGGGCACATAACTGTATAAAGGAGTTGTGATGTCCTACGATGTGACATGTAAAACTATACAATCCACCATGCATTACAAAATCACAAAAGTTATACTTTACTATCCCTTTCCAAGATATCCGTAAATCAACCAGTTTGCAATATTTTCATGCTCGATCTTTGAGCCAAATACGATATGGGGCAGTGTTGTTAATATTGTATAGTACGATACAATACGTCATAGTGTCGGTAAGCGGACCGATACGATATGAACCCTATATCATATTTGGTATGATTATCGTATCGATACAATATGACTCATATGATACATGGGTGTATCGTACCATATCATACGAGTCAACAACTGTTTTCTTTACCTTTCTGAAGCCAAAAAAATGGTGATCAAACCACTTATGGGGGGCATTTTTTAGCCTCCAAGGGTCATTTTGACCCTATATTTGCACAGTATCCCTCCCCAAACCTTTTTTCTAAGCCTACCCACCCTATTTTGAGATCAAATTCACCCTAAAATTGAGGATTTTTGCTAGAGTTGAGCCCTAAAAGTGTGAATTGACTCAAATCTCAACCATTTTCGTCCTACCCAACCTTTTTTTGGCTTCTAACCCTCAAAATTGAACCCTAAAGCCCCTCATTTCCAACCTACAGACTCGTTTTTTGACTTTTAACTCTTAAAATTGAATCATAGTGGTGTGATTTATCCTAAATCCACCCATTTTCATGCTATACAAATTTTTGACTTTTAACCCTAAAAATTAAGCATCAAAACCAAGGGTAAGTTCGTTTAATTTGTTGTAAGTTCATTTAATTTGATGTTTTAATTTATATATTATTTTTTGCATATCCGTTTTTCGTCCTAAATGTATTGTTGATCCCAAATTTTTTTCCTTTTATCATCTTAAATCACCTATTTTTGTATTCTGAAATATCAAAATCATGCCCTAGAGGTCGATGGATGGTAGAGGTCGTGGCTCAAATGATCCAGCACGGAAATATTGTAAACCGGTGGGTTTAGGGATACTTTTCAAACGGATAGTAAAGTGTAACTTTTGCGGTTTTGTAATGCATGATAAATTGTATAAGTTTAAATGTCACATCATAGCATCATAACTTGTACTCATCATATTCCCAATTATGTTCGTGTTGCGCTTCTTACGAGTCTCATAGAAGATAAACAAAAGGCACGAATACATGCTCTATTCATTTGAGAAAAATTGCCAAAAGTTATTCCTGATTTAGAAGTTGAACCATCAACATCTCAAGCTAGTGAAAACTTACGTTGAAGCAAACAAAAAAAACATTGAGCCGATATATATATATATATATATATATATATATATATATATATATATATATATGTGTGTGTGTGTGTGTGTGTGTGTGTGTTTTGGATCTTTAGTTTGTAACCTTGTATGACCTTTATGTGCTCATCATATTCCCTCTTATGTTTGTGTCGAGCTTCTTACGAGTCTCGTAGAATATAACAAAAGGCACGAGTACATACATTATTCATTGGAGAAAAATTGTCAGAAGTTGTTCCTGACTCAAAAAATAAACCATCAACATCTCAAGCTAGTGAACACTTACGCTGCAGCAAACAAAAAAATTGAGCCGATATATATATATATATATATATATATATATATATATATATATATATATATATATATATATATATGTGTGTGTGGGGGGGGGGGGGGGGGGCACGCGCTCGCGCTTTGGATCTTTAGTTTGTAACCTTGTATGACCTTTATTGGTCTTATTATTGTGTTATATAAAGTTGTAAACCTTTTGACTTTGATTAATGGAGGTGTGCATCGCATGAAACAACACATTGTTCGAGAACCTGGTTCTTTAGTACGACCATGCGTGCGAGCTCCAAATGATGCATGTGTTATAATGTCAATCAATCTTGGTGAAGTATATAAAAGGCAAGAAGCAACATTACAAGAATTAGCATGTGTGTAAGGCCATCATGCACTGGCACAATGCAATGCAGAATCTTATTGTAAAGAATGCATTTTTAAATGGGGAATTAAAGGAAGAAGATTATATGGATTCACCTCCTGGATAAGAGATTTCTTTTGGAAAGGTACTTTATTTGAATAAAGCTTTATATGGTTTTAAACAAGCAACTAAGGCCTGATATAATAGATTTAGCTTTGTTATGATTATACTTGGATTTAATTTTTATTATATTGGCACTGCTATGTTTATTAAGAAATCTGATGCAAGAATAGTCTTTATGCATCTTTATGTTGATGATATGTTCGTCACTGGTGGAGATAAACAAGGAGTTAATCATATTAAATTTATTCTCAAGAAACATTTTGAAATAACTAACCTTGGATTTCTTAGATTTTTTCTAGGAATTGAAGTAGCTTATTCTCCGAGATTATTGATGAAAAATTATATTTAATCATATTTGTTTACTCAAACCAAATTTGTTAATGAGATTATGGACAGGTGCGGGATTATTGATGAGAAAATGGTGGATACTCCAGAAGTTATCAATGCCAAAATGAAGAAAATGGATCACCTTTGGAAGATCATACTTCGTATCGCCAAATGATTGGCGCATTGACTTACTTGATGATCACCCGAATTGATATTGCTCATGCAGTTCATACTGCAAGCCAGTTTCAACATTCTCCCACCACAGTTTACATGAGTGTTGTGATGAGGATCATTAGACATTTACAAAGCTATGTTTCTAGAGATCTTTTATTGTCTTCCTCTTCCTATCTTAAGTTAATTGCTTACTCTCATTCAGACTGCGGAGGAGATCCAAATGAAAAATGCTCAACAACTGGTTTTTGTGTATTTTTAAGTGATTCTCTGGTGTCTTGAAAATGCAAAAAGCAATAGAAAGTGTTGTTATCATCAAATGAAGTTGAGTTTCGTATAATGGCTACCACAACATCAAAGATTGTATAGCTAAGAAGATTGTTGGAGGACATGGGGGATTCATTTATAGCCACCCTCTCGACTGTGTTGTGACAACAAGAGTGTCATATGCATACTTGGCAACCATGCATTTCATGAAATGACTAAACATATTGAAATGGATTGTCACTATACTTTCAGTGTTTACACTATAAGTTTGACGGGGAGTGTTAACGTATGTGCACTTATATATATAGGAAATGTCCATCAGGGGCATTTCTGTCATTTTCAGTATTGTAATAGGGACTGCCCATTAGGGGCAGATAGGTAAACTTATTTTTTGTGTTTTATTATTTTTATGTTTTGTTTTTTTATATTACATAGTCATTGGACTAGCCCCTTTGTCTCTCTCTTGCTCTATAAAAAGAGATCTTCCCATGCATTCTCTATGCATTTCTAAGCATATTAATGATAAACATAACATATATTTTTTACCTTGCTGTCTAGTGGATTGTGTTTATCTCCATTAGTGAGATTGTATTTGGCCCTATCTCACCTGGGTACGGGTGTGGGTGCAAGTATGGAGGGTACAACACGGCAATTCTAAAAAAATGTGGGTCTGAGGACACGGCTATATATACATATCACATAAATGCAAAATAAGTTCAAAATAAACTGAATATAATATAAATATACATGCTATATCTAAAATGTATTATATGTTGAAAATATAAAGTTATAAACTGAAAATATAATTATAAATTATAAATTAAATACAAACTTGTACCTACGGAGGCTAAAATGGTGTCCGTGTGTCGACACGGGGATACACATGTTGACACAGGTATAGAGGGACAAATGGAGTGTCCAGGTACCATAGATTTGGCCCATAAGTGGCCCTTTGTTTGTGTTTGTGTATCTCTTTTGTAAGATTATATTTGGCCCATAAGTGTCCCTTTGTATTTGTGCATTCTTGTAGCGCTTAGAGGCACTCCATTGTAATCACTTTGTTTCATTACACCAACCACATGGTCCTGCAAAATTGCTCCCTTCTCCTTATCAAGAACCATTTGTGGCTACTATGGTTAAATTAACACCTAACTAGCACTAAGAACAGAATCTTCATCTCTAGGAGAGTGACTTAATCAGGTAAAGCATCACCTTTCAAAATTTTACATGTTAAAATTAAAATAAGTTTGGTTGGAAACATCCAAATTGGATCCATGTCAGGCTACTGATTGTCATCTGCAGATCCAACACAATGATTGTATCAAATCTTCTTGTGTGGGTCCAGGTGCAATTGGGTAGAAATAGGGTCAAATAGGGCAAGACACAACCCACTAACAGGCCTAAGAGGCCTAAGAGGAAAATACACTCCATATGTATCAAGGCATACAACAAAGTTGAAGACTATTAATTCCATATCTGACCTTTATACATCCAAGACTCACCAATGCCACTTTCCAAGCATGTAAAGGAGGAAGCCCCAATCTATCCTGTTAAAGATCTATCTTCACTAAATATTACATCTTTTGAATAAAACTAGCATGAGGTGCTTACATCAAAGCTGGCTATTTGGATCAATAATGCCACTGGCACACTGCCCTTCAAAGAGGACCATAGGTATTAACCTAGAATGAATTGGCACAAACCTATGTCACATGGGTGCAGGTGCGGGGATGCGGCACTTCCAAAAAACCCGGGTGCGGGGGTGCGGCAAAAAAAAATTATATATATATAGGACTTATAACCAGTTTTTTTTTGCTGGTGTGTTTGTTTGAAGACTTGTTACCCACGTTCTGCTTGTTGTGTACTTTGGCGCAACGGGACAAAATTGATGAACCGAAAGGATTGGCAATCTGATCGACCCAGCCTGCTGCATTCTGCTGACTGTCATGATTCAATCATGCTTGAAACTCCCTGGTCTTCACGAAAAAAAATATAAGCGAAAGGTTTGATGTGGTTTGTTGGAGAGAGAGTCTTCACGAGGTCTACGGCTCCATCGCCACTGCCTAGGGTTCTTCAAATTTCATTTTATATACAGTTGCACACAGATCTCCAGTCTGGACTCTGGATGACAGCTAAAAGAAATTTATTGGATTTGACATGTGGAAAAGAGAGGTATACACCAAGCTACAGCTAGAGCACCCATCCCGTCAGGAGAAAAGTGAATACTAATAGCCACCAAGGCTACCACCACCATTATCATTTATTATGGAGAGAGAAAATTCTTGACGAAGAAAGATCTGGATGGTTAAAGGATAAAGACTTCAAAAGGCTCTTGAATTTTGGTTTTAATTTTTGAGGAAGATGGATCAGCATTTCCAAGTTAACCAACGCTGCGAATTCATTGTTTGGAGGCAGGAATAGCATGGGATGCCAACAAAGCTCGTCAGATGTTGTGGACACAAGTGCCCCCCTTATAAAACAAGAGCAGCAGCAGCAAGCAGGGATCAGTTGTTCCGTCCTTTTATTCTCTCATCACTACCTGCAGGGATCCAGCAAGGGGTGGGGAGAGGTGAAGAATCTGGAAGTCCTCGTCAGGGAATAGGCGACTCTAAAGAGACCGAAGCTATCAAGGCCAAAATCAAAATCAAAATCCAGCAAGGGGCGGGTCCCGCTGCGCGGTGAGCTGTCAGCAGAATTTTTTTTTTTAAATTCCGCAGCCCATTTCACAGGGCAAAATTTAAAAAAAAAATCAAAAAATTGGAACAAAATGACCCTGGGTGCGGTCGACGCACCCAGGGTGGGGTTGGCCGCACGCGCACCCGCATCGCGTCGCATCGACGCGGGTGCGGCACCTGTCTGGCCGAATCCCTGTGACATAGGCACAAACTCATTTGAAAAGAATCCTCCAATGTTCTTGTCAAAGTCAAGCTAAAAAGAATAGCCAGAGGCACTCAAATCAAAGATACATTAATATTATGTCACATGGATCCAATGTGTATTGTTCATAATGGATAACTACAAGGCTACAACCCACAAAAACTAGTGGTATTGCCTATCCTATAGCATTCACATAACATAGAAACTAAGTCACAAGGACTCGGCTAAATGGGTGCCGCACCCGCGTCGACGCGACGCGGGTGCGCGTGCGGGTGGGGCACCCGGTGCGGTCAACGGGACCCTGGGTGCGGTCAAGGTCAACGCACCCAGGGTCATTTGTGTATATTTTTTGAACCAAAAAAAATGAGAAGGGTCGAGGGAGGGGAGGTGCTCAGCACCGCCCTCCCTGGCAGACCCAGGGCCATCACGATGGTGGCTCTGGTCCACTAACCTAAGAACAGGAGGGTCGAGGGAGAAGGAGAAGAGAGAAGACTCGGGGGAAGGGGGGTTTACATGAGAAGGCCGAGGAGGGTGATGAAGTCGCCGGCGAACAGGTGCCCGTGGGAGGGGGGTCGACTGTCGAAAAAACATCGTGAGAGAGAGGGAGAAATGAGCGGTGGGGCTCATTGGAGTTCCGGTGACTGAGGGAGCTCGAGAGGGAGGGAAACCGAGGGAGAGGAGAGGGACGAGCACAGGGGGGCGGGAGGAGGCTATCAGTCGGCACTCCGGGGAGCCGTCGGCTGGAGGTCGGACGAGAGGAGAGACCAGGGCAGGTGGCGGAGGTGGGGAGGGTTTTCTCATTCGAGAAAACCCTAACCCCTCTGTTGCTTTATAAAAGCACAGGGTGGGATATCCAGTCTGGGTCGGGTCCAAACCCGACCCAGGTCCGACCCAATTTTTTTTAAATCCTATATATATATATATAATTTTTTATATTTTTGCCGCACCCCCGCACCCAAGTTTTTTGAAAGTGTCGCACTCGCACCCATGTGACATTATGACATAGCAAAGAAATGAGATCAACAAGCAATACAGGAGCAGGTTCCCATCTGGCAGTAGGACATATGAAAGATCCGACATAGAAACCACAAGATCAAGATTGGGAAATGGGTTTCTTACCATAACACAAGTATCCAGTTATTACAGCATACATAAACTGCTACAAATCCTCCTTTCGTAAACAGCTAAAGCAACATCAGTAACTTGAATCAGCTTCATGATTCAGATGGCGCCCGATAATTTGAACTGTTGTGAATGGCGTGAAAAGGAAACATATATGAACAGTTTGACTATATTGTATAGGAGAAAAGTAACTCTTCTTCCATCCTCAAGAGCTATGTCACAGGGACTCTTTATAAGGGTAGCCGCACCCGCGTCGATGCTACACAACGAAGGTGCAGCACCCAGTGCGGCAGTAATAAAAATTTGTCACACCAGGTGCAGTCAAATGACCGTGGGTGCAATCAACCTGCACCCAAGGTTATATTTGACCAAAATAGACTCGATCAATGTTGATCGAGTCTATTTTGGTCTTATTTTTTAATGGTTTTTTTTGCAATATATTTGATTTATTGCATGAATTTATGTATGATGAACTGAACATATGATAATTGTTTTTATTTCATTTGTGTTATTGTTAATTGTTAAAATATATATATATATATATACACGCGTACACCCTCATGCACCTCGGCACCCAAGTTTTTTTAAAGTGCCACATTGCCACACCTGCACCCGCACCTATGTGTCATAGCTGCAGTATTTCTTACCCCAATCATAAAAGTATGGATAAGTTCTTCAAATAGGAAAAGAAAAAAAGATAATAGAAACAGTTATTACTTATTAGAGATACCTGAAATAGTCAGGAGTCCAAAACCAACTTTAGAAATGAAGACAAACCCTACATATATGTTATTGCTACAAGATACTCAAGAGAGAAAAGCAAAGAGAAGCACGGTGCAATACAGAAAAAAAAATGAAGTGAACAGATTAGTTTTTCTATTCAAGTGAACAAGAAAATCCAATAGCAGCTTACTGAAAAAGTATATAATATCATGAACTTTAAGCTAACCTTTTTCAACGATGAAAAATCAATGCCAAAAAATGCCAGATGTTGAGCTAATAAAGGGTCCTCAACACTTTCATCCTCTGGGTATGAGAAAACATCTGAACTGCCCAGAACATCAAATAAAAAATCAAATTAAACTCAAATAAGGACAAGAGGAAGACAAATACATGTTACAACAAAGAATGCAAGGCAAACAAAAACACTTAAAAGCTGTCACCTGGGTACGGGTGCGGGCATGGGTACGGAGGGTACGACATGACAATTCCAAAATATGTGAGTATGGAGACACAGCTATATATATATATATATATATATATATATATATATATATATATATATATATATATATCACATAAATACAAAATAAATTCAAAATAAACTGCATATAATCTAAATATATATGCTATATCAAAAATATATATTATATACTGAAAATGTAAAGTTATAAACTGAAAATATAACTATAAATTATAAATTGAATACAAACTTGTATGTCCGGAGGGGAAAATGGCATGTCCAGGTGTCAACATGTGGAGTCATGGGGACACACGTGTCGACACGGGTACGGAAGGCAAAATGGAGTGTCTGTGTGACATAGCTTAAAAGTCAGACTTACATAGCTGAACAAACTTGGAAAAACAATAAAATTAAACACATTCCAGAACCTCTGGAACAAGGCATCTCGAAGTAATGAGACTAACAAGCACAAGATATAATAAAGAATAAACTAGCAAGAAATCCAAATATAAATAAAGAACCAGAATAAGGTTCTTAAAGTTTAGAATAACATTTATAGTCTAAACCTGGCTGTATGCTCCCACAAAATAGGGGATGTTCTACATTTAACAAGGAAAGGACAAGCAATCAGGAAGAAAAGCAAGCAGAATTAAATCAGTTCTATGATGCTATGACCAGAAGGTTTTGTCATGGTGGCATGAACACATGTTCCTATGTATTTGTGAGTGTACAAGAGACAGATTACTACATCCTTCTACTCTATATAAATGAATTATTACTATGGGCAACTACGATTCTGCAACCTGCATGATTAAGCAACAATTGCAACACCAAATTTAAAATATGAGTTTTATAGTCCTAAATCTTGTCAATTCCCCTCCCCTATTTCACCTTTCCAAACAATTATAGTTGTTTGGCAAATATGGCTTCTCAATTTGAATGTCCATCCAGAAAACTGAGTTGAAAATTTAAATTGTGAAATGCGGAATACATATTCCACAGAAAAAAAAAAGGCAAAAGAGAAAGATCATGTACAGTTCATTTAATTTTTCGCAAGAGCAACAACACTAGTAAAGAGAAATTAAGAAAAGTTTGTGTTTATACTTTATAGTTAGGAGAAAATCATGCAATTATATGCATGTGAGAGATTGTAAACGTGAACATGTGTGCATTATTGATTTTTAGCTTTGACAGACAAGCAAGAAAAGAGATTTCTTTTTTGTAATTTAACAAGGCCTTCACAAGGGAAGGTCTTGTCTAGAACCTACATCCAAGAGATCAGCACATTTTGGTCATCTCATGTGCTTGTGATGAACATCCCACAATGATCCCCCAGACACTACTGCCAATAAACCATCACCTACACAGTTTATCATCTAGCGATCAACTCCAGTGAAACATGAGAAAGGTGCTACCTAAAGTTGTCAAGAAGGGAACAGAAATTTGAAGGCAACAAGAGAAGCAAAAAATAGAAGCAAGGACGATCAAAGTCCAAATAAAGCGGAAAGTGGAAATCAAACTGGATAGCATTTGGGAAGCATGCATCTCATACAAAATCCTACAATGGAAAATGTCAAGTGTGCTTGCCACACTGATATAGTGAAAAGAAAGCATCCAACAGTGCTTTTGAGAGCACATTGCTTGACTTTATAACAATGGTGCTTCAAGTAACTTTGGCGACACCTGTTTCAACCAAAACGCTACTAGAAGAATACATGTATATATCACAGATACGTGTTCATGCACAGGTGACTACTTGAAAGAGAAAACTCAAAGCAGGTTTTGCATGGTACCACAAAGTTCATTCACTAACAAGCAAAATAATCAACATTAACAGCAACATAGTTGCCACCCTTAGGAAAACATACGAAGGTGGTCCATGCAACCAGCAAATGTCTTATTCTTTTAATAGACACAATTATGTGCATAGCTAAGCCTTTACAAGTTATAGAGAGAGAATCAGAATATCCTGACTTAAGAAAGACAACAAATTTTGGCAAAATTGTGGTCAGATCATGCTGAACAATCTCAAAACCAAGGCAGTAAAAAAGGAATTCTCCACAAACAGTCAGCATAAAATACCAGTGAGCAATAGTCATTACCTGCTCCTTTTAGATCAGCAGTAATAGTTCCAAGTTTTACAGCTAAAGGGTACTTTGTTTCATTATAATGTTCAATAGCATGATCGTTGCCACCGCTGCCATCCCAATTTCTCCTCCCACAAAGAATCATACCATCCGTCAGATTAAGCCACAAGTTATCAACTTTATCACATTTGCAACATCGCCACCCTGATGGTGGAACAACAACGCCATTGTCAATCTGTTGAAGATTCATAGCATATGCACTCACTTTCTTATTATCAGCTGCCCAAGATGCTATTTGCTCTTTTCGCTCGGTGCCCTCCGACATTAAGATGGCATCAACTGCCAACCTGACCTGACACCATAAGCATTTCAGGTATTAGGTATGCATTCAGTACTTTAAACCAACCAACATGACAATCCACAATCATTAAAAGAATCCAAGCTAATTCGAAATTCTCCAGGTTCTGTCAAATTTCTCAGGAGTGGGAAACTCTTTCAAAGTTTACCAATGAGACGTGGAAACCTCATGTCTACAATCACAACGTTTACATGAGATTCTTTTTTTTAATACAATTGCCCAAGTTTCACTTTTGTAATATTTGTGTTGACACTTTTCCTACTTGCCAAGATGTTCTTGAATTTTCTGGAGAAAAATCATATACCAAAAAATCGTTTTCTCTATAATATATCTATATAATGAGATGTGTTCTTTTGCCTTGCACTAATCTAGTATTTTCTACAGAAATAACAAATAACAAAGATAGCACCTTCTCGGGCAGCTCAACAGATGGAAATGGAAGTTCAACATAATTCGGCAACACAACAATCTTATGGGTTGTTTCATACTCCAGTTCTTGGCTCTCAAAACCCCCATCAACACCTGCATCCATGTTTAAAATAAAGCTTGAAACTGCTTTTGCTAATTGAATAATCTCGCCCTTATCAACTAAAAAGGCAGAAGATCATCGAGCACAATCTAATCAACTTAAATTCGACAGACTATTCAACCAATTCTACAGAAACCATATTTATCTTTAGAAAGCATTCAACTGCATTATGCATCTAAAACACCCATAGATCATTGAACAAATAAAGAGAAAAAAAAAAACTTAAGAAAACAGTAGAAAATGAGCAATCATGCTATCTGAGAAAGAGTTTCAAAATAGGGCAGGATCCAAAGAATATAGCGGTTACTATGCCCCTATTTAACTGCATTAAGCATCCAAAACATCCATAGATCAAAGCAAAAAATAAAAAGAATTAGGTAAGATCAAATTATGGAAAGATGCAAAGGATAAAGCATTTAAATAACACAAAGAATTCAAGATTTAATTAGAGAGGTATAGGGTTCATACGTTCCAATAATCGTCGATTCAGTTAATTGCAAAGAAAAGAGTGCTGCTATTTTTATGATCAAACAGACATTTGTCAAAAAAACTTTCCTGTAACTACACTGACTACTGATAATGCAACCAATCAGACAATACTACATCAAAAAACAACGTTCACAGAAAAATCGACGCCCAATTGAAAGAAAACACCTAATGCATCAATCAAACAAAAATCTACAAGCGGACGCTATGTCTTTCAAAGCCAAACACCAATAAACCAAATTCTCAAAAACAAAAAAGAAGGATTTTTTTCTATCCAAACGAAAGAGAAAAGAAACGAGATACCGATGGCGAGCAACGTGGGCTTCTTGAGCGGCCGGACCTCGGAAACAGGCTTCCTCGCCTCCTTGACGTGCAGGTACACCGGATTCCTCGTCTTGTCATAATTCCACTCGACATAATCCTTCCCGAACGCCAAAAACGTGCTCAAATCGATATATAACCCTCCTTCCGACCTCTGAAAACTCACAAAAAAACCCAGAAACGATCAACATCTATCAAAAGAAACCGAAAAAAAAATGAGCAAAGAGAATCAGAATCCGCGGAAACGACGGGACCGGAAGATCTCCGATCGGGGGAACGAACCGGTGTGTCGAAGGAAATGCAGCACTCTTGCTTGTAGATGCGATTCGAGGGCTCGGGGATCCGAACTCGCGAGAGATGGCATCGCAGAATCTCCATCAATGACAGAGAGAGGGGGGGTTGCTTGCAGAGGAGGAGAGGGAGAAGTGAAGAAGAAGAAGGAGAAAAGGAAAAGGAGAGAAAAGAGGGGAACAAGAAGGAGAAATGTCGCCCTACCCTCCTTTATTTTGTGTGTATGTGTGTGTGCGCGCGAGTGAAGTGTCTAGCGCGCCCAAGAGAACCCCCAAAAAAACTTTCAACTCAAGCGGTATTGGATATGGATCTATGGGTTGAATTATTTCTGACCCGGTACTGTATCTGATGATTCTGATCTTAGTAAATCGAGTCCGGTTTAGGATACGGATCCGACTTGAATTTCAAGGTGGGTTCGATACCGTAGATGCGAATAATGGATTTAACATGGGCTGTACTAGATCCGAATATTAATCCAAGTTTTTTTGCACAAATTCTGGATCCGAATATATCTGATTATGCAGAGTTGGATCTAGATATGACATGTGCATTGCAATACTGGATCCGTTAAAGCCAAACTGAAATCAAGGGTTTTGCATTTTAAAATTGTAAATGGATTGGATTAGATTCAAATCTGGGCATGGCTCTGATTTAAAACATTGATCTGAACACATTCCAAATCCAAAAATAATGAGAACCCAATCTAAATACACTTTTGGACCTTATTTCATAACTTTGAGGCTGTAAACCGGTCAGGTTTGTATCAGGCAGCTGACTCGACCCAAACCCCAGTTTTCGGGTATCAGCATGAAAAATGCTGACCCAAATAATAATTTGGTTGAACTGAACCCGACCCAAGCAATATGCAAGCCAAGTTTGAGTCATGACTTTTGTCGGGTATCCCACCTAACCCAAGTATTTTATATATAATTTTATAAAAAAAAAAAACTAAAATTTTATGGGTCCGGGTTTGGGATTCCATTTTCATAACCCAACAAAACCTGAACCCAGTGATTTTTTATTTGGGCTGGTTTAAATATACCCTAATGGGCCAGGTACCCAACCCATTCTGAATCAGGGAATAAAATGTACAATTATAATCAGACGTCCAACCATAGTGACAAACGTTTTTATTGGCAAAATCTTGTTTTTCAAAAACTTGCGAGAAATTGAAAATTTTTCATAAATCTCGTGTTTTGTTGGCAAAATCTTGGCAATAAAAAAATAAATTAAAAATATGAAAATTATTTTTTATAAGAAAATATTAATAAAAATAGACATTTTTCATGATAAATAGCTGTTTACAACGTAAATACCACGTTTAAATCATGGTATTTATGTTTTTTTCATAAATATTGCGGTATTTTGAAAAGCTCAGGAGAAATTGCCGTTTTAAACTTTCAGGCAAATTCTCTGGATATTTGTCACTATGAGTCCAACCAAGTCCAATCCAACTCAATCCATTTGCACCCCTAACTGTGGAATCCAGCAGCATGTGTTTATCTACTGGGAATCGGATCCAAATAAATCCAACTATATTTGTCCAGAAACTGACCCGGTCTCCAATTCAGCCGTGCTACAAGAATCTGACAGTATGGATTTGATCATGATTTGATTAGTATTTTTTACCCACTTGCATCCTTAATCAAATTTGTGTCAAACAAGGATGCAAACGGACTGGAACCAGTACGGAAATTTTATGAATTTTAGTTGTTTGACTCTATTCAGATCCGACTTTCTTTCTTATCTACTTAGTTGATCCGGATCCGATCCTTTGCATCCCTAGTGTTAGACCCAAAGTTGTCTTCAGTCTTGGCCTCCTAGGTGGGTTGGAACATGGAAATGGGTTTTCAGGTCAAGGCCACGTCTTGTTATGTGGGAGGCTTGAATGGGTTTTATAATTCAGAAAATTACTATGTTGTAAAACAAAAATGACATGTTTACCAAAATGCCTCATAATTTTTCAAATTTGCCTCATATCTAAAATAGCAAATAATCAACTTTGTTATGACCTTTTTACCCATTCACATGTACGAAACTCACCAGGATTGTGTGATATATCACTTTGCTCATCGAGTATCGCAAACTCACTTAAAAGGATATTTGCACATTTTTTTTTTGGAACATCACAAAGTTCGCATAATCATATTTGTAAACGTTTTGTTAAATCTAGACCTCGAAACTTCATAAATAACTGACTAAGTTCACATATATAATATGAAATTTGCATAAAAAATGTATGAACCTCCTGTTAAATTTCTTATACCTTATGCAATTCACATAAAAATATATATAAAGATTAAACTAAACCATGTAACTTCACAAATACTGGACTAAAACCGCATCAGCAATCAGTGCATATATCATATAACACTTGAGATTTTTCTATAATTTTATGAAAATTAAAGATGAAATTCAAGTTATTAATTTTTATTGAATTTCAATTTAATTTTTAATTTTAATAATTACAAATTTAGTATTTGGATCCTGAAATGGACCCTAGGTATGGATTTAAGACCCATGGGGTAGGATGCCCCTTTGGATATAGATCATCTTGGAATGAGAGTCCAAGATATAGATTCAATCAAGGTCAAGGTCCAAATAAGGTGGGATGTTCCCACCTACTTTTTTTTATCCAAATTACCTTAGTCAATTTATTTAATTGTTACCTCAATTATGTAGAGAACCTAATTAGCTAAGAGTTTCTAGAGGGTTCCTTAAATTGTTGGAATTCTAATTAACTAAGACTAAATGAGGTTTCTTTATTGAGTTATGAGAACTCATAAGGAAGGTTATATAATGTAGCGGCCATCCTCCTTACTTTTGCACGCCCCTCCCAAATCTCTTCCTATCTTTCTCTCGCTTCTTCCTCTTCTCCATGCCCCTTTTGGAAGAGAACCTTCATTGACATTTTTGGTGTAATTGCATCTCTTTGGTAGTGCATATCGTAGGAAGAAGTCATTTAGTATAGAAGATTTTAGAAAGATCTAATGTTTTTTACCAACCACGTATGTTGGGATCTCTTTTACGTTCGAGAAGTATTTCAAGAGAGCTATATTGTGATTTGAGCTTCGTTTTGGTATACATTGTTTTACCCAAAATTTTGCATTAAGGTATGAGATTTTTATATTTTTTTTGCATGTATAGGGTTCAACGTTGGTTGATCAAGCATTGAACCTTGTTTTTATAGATTATGTACAGAGGATCTAGGTTGGATTAGGTTTAAAAACCCAAAATATTTTTGAAAGTCGATTTTGAGAAAAATATGTTCTCTTTAAAAAATATATGATTTTGGATGTTAGATTCATGTATGTATTATATTTATATATTTATAGCATGATTAGTTTTAATACATGAATCTAATGTTTTTTTTATGGATTTAAATTCATTGAATGATTTTCTTGATTGTTCTTGTTGAAATCATAAACGTCTTGTTTGATTCTTGAAAATTTGTATTTTGTTCTATATATTTTAATCTGAACATTCTAAAAGATAAATTTGGTTCTCTCAAACCATGAATTCATAAATCTTGAAAAATTTGTAGAGATATTTCAAACATATGAAAATAATCTTAGTTCAAATATCAAACTCAGATAAGTCTTAGATTGAAAGATATGCCATCTACAAGTCAACACGAAAATCTTGTTCTGACAATATGTTTATGGAGACAACATAGTTTTGTAACGACCATATCTCTTAGAATACTTAGGATCTATGGATGAGATTTTAAGGTGTGTTAATATGTATATGAAAAAAACATATTGCTGAAATCTTTGAAATTAATTCCTAATTGTTTGAAAATGAAAATTCATGAAAGTTGGTCCAGATTCAGTAAATTTCATAAACATGTTTTGTCAAATATCAAAAATAGATTGTGTTTCAGGATTTTTAGCTCTCTGCTATAATCGAATTAAATTATGAGCTTTTGTATGCTTGAATCAAACATATCAATCCATCTATAGCAAAAATCTTAATATGTAATTTGTTCCATAAGATTTATAATTGTTTTTTTCTTTGAGACACAAAATTGAACAAGATTGTTCTGAGAACACAAAGAGTCTATGTTACAAAAAATTTAATTCATGTTTTGTAATGAGTTAAGGTCTGCGTTTTTTGTTGTATGCATGTAACATATATAAGAATCTTTAGTAAAAATTCTATAGCCTAAATCATTTTGTACGATTTATGACAGAATTTATAATGATAACAAAATTTTATGTTATTAGTCTCAATTTGAGAAATTATTTTGTTGAATGCATGTGATGGTTCTAGGAGGTAACCATATGAAAATTGTGGCATGTTGTTGAGCAATATGTAGGCTTATCGAGGTTGTATGCTAATACAATATTTTATGAAAAAATATATTGAATGCAAAGTTTGAATTTTATCATGATGCATATGATGAATGACACATACTTTGCACGTATTTGACATATGATGGGTATATTATTGTGTTCGGGCAAAAAGATTGCCCAATTGGATTTTGCATGAGATAATATGCATGTTAAGCTGGATATAGAGCTCTTATGACATGATTGCATGCTATAAATATTGTGAATCCAAAACCATTCTTTGTATATCGAATGCATTAAAATTTAGGATGAAAAAGATATTTAAACAATGTCTTAGTTTTTCTTAGTGGTTGTCCTATAAGAAGGTGAGATACTTGGATGGTTGTTGTGGAGAATAAGGTGGTCCTAAACTTCGTAGCATTGCTTTCTTTGAGAGTCTGATATTGAGACTTGTGTCCTCAGCCATGGTAGAAGAGGGCTTTTCCATCATTGAGAACCGAGAATGGTGTGATTGTACTTTATTATTAGCATTATTGGTATACCAAGTGTTGGCTAGGGTGAGGATGCCCCAAGATGCCAAAAAGTGGTCATCTAGGGTAAACATATTTTCAATGTTACATCAAGGAGCATGTGAATACTAGGTTAATAAAATATAAATGTGTATGTAAAAATTACACTCTGGTACTACCTTGAACTTCGATTTTTTCTTGTGAACAATACTCACAAAAATATCAAGAAAAAACTTAAACTAATTGCAAGTAACATGTTCATACATCCAAAAGTAAGTAGTCATAACAAAGATAAAACAAACCTCATGCATTATGCATTGTTTTAAGTATCGCAAGTGTTGACAAGCATATCTGAATTATGCATATCTCAATTGTTTTATATACCTTAACATTTTTTAATGTTGACATTTGTTGATTTATGCCTTATGCTATACTGTGGGATTATATACAATTTTGTACAAGAATTGTGGTTCTTACTCGTTTTTATAATTCTCAGGTAGTGAAACTCAAGATTAACTGAGTGGTGTGCTGGCATGATTGGTGCTAGAGAGCATAGATCGTATAGATTGTAAAGTGTTTGTTTTCTCAGTGGTTGGGTTGAATGAAAAACAAATTGTGAACCTAATTTAAAGTTTTTAAGTTTTCATTAATGGTTTGGACTATTTCAGTTTAACAATAGTTTGAAATTAATGGTTAGTTTGATGGTGGATAGCGGGTTTTGAATTTGTGATGTGCCCAAGATCCTTGAGATGTATTTTCATTCTTACATCAACTTTTATTTTTTTAAAAGGGTTATTGTCCTTGGTTGGTTCATTCTCAAACTTAGTTATAGTGGAGCTAATATACGCTCGCATTTGCCCTCAGATGAGCCCCCTAGTGTTTAGTCTAGTTGGAGCATTGCCATCGATACGACCTTGCATCTTTCACTTAAAAAAATCAAAAATTTCATGATGATTTTGGGGTCGTTATATACCACATAAAGGGCATACTCTTAAATGATAGAGTATAGAAATTGATTGCCCACACCCTAAGGTTATTTTTGCATAAACTAGGATTATTTGTGGTCTCAAACTAGTGTTCTCCAACCTACTTTCCATTGGCAATTTTTTCATCAACTATTTTCGATGATTCATTAGCGGCACTTTATCTTCGAGTATTCCAGAATTGCATATTTCTTGTGAAATTCTCGATCATCACAACTATTTATAGGAAGAAAATCACATATTTAGGAGGAATTTGCAAATGTATCAGTCAACTGTTCACAAATTATTTTTGTGGACTTCCATATTGTCATAAATATTGGTCATTATTCACCTATATTTTATGCTAACTTCCTCGTCTTTGCAACTATTGATCATTTTTTGCCTATCTTCGTTTCAGACTTTCTCATCCTCATAAATTTATAATTTTACTTGCTCAATTCAAATTGACAACATTTATATAATTCACCTTACAATTACACAATTCACTTGTTTACAATTAAAAAATTCAAATTGGCAATACTTACACAATTCACTTATTTATAATTACATAATTCACTTGTTTCCAATTACACAATTCAAATTGATAGCATTTACACAATTCAAATATGGATTGGAGTTAAACATGCAAAATTTGTAGAATCTAGTTAACTATTTAAATAACATAACTTACAAAACATAATTTACAGATCATAAAATATTCAAAGAACATCCAAATTTAAACTCATAATTTACATCCTTAAAGTTTGACAATTCATACACATTGACTATTCAAACTAAACTCCCCATACTTGTCCACAAACTTAGCTATCGAGACCTCTTAGTTCAAGACCTCTTAGTTCGACACCTCGCTGACAGATGTCGCCTTAACCTCCACATTTTTCGTTGGCTCTTGCACCATCTATGTTTTGTTGTGATTTGTTTTTATTCTTTGACTCTCCATCACCCTTCTTTTTGGCACCCTCCATGGCCTCCTTCATCATGTGTTCATAAAATTTGATCATATGCCTCATGTACTATGCAATATCTTTATAAAAATAGGGTTATTAATAAAACAACTAACTATAGCTTACATCTAAAAAAACTAATAAGAATATGACATATAAACATGTATCTGCATGAAGTTCAATTCCTATTTTCTACTCAAATACTACATATATAATAGGATAAATATACTACAATCATACATATAACAATCATATACCAAGTCAAATATATATATATATATATATATATATATATATATATATATATATATATATATACACGAATTGAGTTAACAGACATATGCAAAGTAGTAACCCATTTTATTGTTGAGGAATACCCTACATAGTCTCAGTTGTCCAATTATCGTTGCAATCATAGTCAAACCATATCGAAAAAAATGAATCTGCAAAAAAATGAGTTAACAAACATATGCAAAAAAAAGAGTTAACAAACATATGCAAAAAAGTGATTACATTATTGAAAAAGTAATGTTATCATACTATTTATATGACATTTTTATCTAGACAATCTATGGACCCTGTAGAATTGTACAATTTGAACACCTTCTCCTTCATGTTTGTTTTTCAAAAAACTCAATTATAGTTGACCCAGTTGACAGAAATTAAGAACTGCAACATAAAGCGAGTTTAACATCATTATGCACATAGAAATTTAAGTTTTGTAAGTATGTAAAATTGTCCAACAGACACCTTGTTAGCTTTAAAGAATCGATACAACAACTTGCTACTCTTCAAGCACCCAATTGCCCCCATCTCGTTGCCCTTTAGTTGCGACATTTGCTGTAAAAAAAAATGTTTACCAATTAATTTTTATTAGTAAATATAAAACAACAAAAATCTTGTTTTTCAGACTCATAAAGAAATACATGGTAAAGTAAAGGGTTCTTGGCAGTTTCATTCATCTTTTCATGTCCTCATTGTCAGTCGCTTAATATTTTTTTATAAATCTTGTTAGATGCTACATAATAAAAAATAGGTGATATATTCATGTTAGATTCAAATGAATCTACATACAAGCATAACAAAAGAATAACTATACAAACAAGCAAATCTAACACTTACATCAATAGAGTTTATTCGTCAAATTTATACTCTTTCTGCTCTTTTGTGTTCTGCTGCACAACTTCTCATTCATTATTAATATGTTCTCATTACCATTTGAAATGGTATAATGCACATATAACTCGGGATATTGATTATAACTCAAGCACCATAATTATTTCTTGTTTTGGAGTGGGGATGAAGGTTTGGTTTTCTTTCTGCCATATTTTTTTTTTATATTTATACATAAAAGATATACCTAACATATACATAAAAGACATAACACATTAGAGTAATTCATTAAAAAATACCAAACAAATACATGTAAGCAATTTATTAAACAACTCTTAACAAATCTTACATTTTAAACTTACATACTCTAACATATTGTTATTTGTGCTTTTGCCTATTGTGGTCAACTTCACTACATACACTGCACTAAAGATCAATATTGAAACTGTGAGATTGATTGGGGGCTTTGTATTGTTGTTGGGGACAATGCACTACTTGCATACATAGTTATTGTGTCTTTGTCTTCAATTCTTTTAGCTTTTCTTTTACCTTCGGCACCACAATGCCTAGCATATACTGCTCGATATTCTCTTTTTTTTCAAAAGTTTCATTTGCATGGAATGAAGTCTTTCAATAGAAGGAATTAGGGGTTTGACACGTATAGCAAAGATTTACGAATTGAATGTCTCTCCTATATTTAGATGTTAAGCACTCATATCTTTTCATATAAAAGTGGATGTTAGCCCAATGTTTCAGTTTCATGTCAGTGGCAACATAATTGTATGCAACTTCATCTTGCTTCCAATTTTTTTGTAAAAGTAATTAATTGTCTCATGGCTGCTCAAGTTGCACTCTATCAAAGTGCACTGAGTGGTAAACTAAATTTCTTAAAAAATTCTTCATCAAATGCATTATACATTATCGAACATGACATGTACGTTATGTGTAAGGGACAACATACTTTAGACCTTCATGCCTATTTGAGATAATTGTATGCTCTAATCTATCTTTATATTCATCGAAGCACATGAGTTTTTCCTTTTGATGCTTCAAAAACTACATCTATGAATTCTTCGACTCTTTATCGATAATTGCAAATGTTATCAAAAACATTTCAGCACATTGATCAATACTATAGGTCGACTACAATATCATTCTATATATCTAGACACAGGAAAATTAGCTAAGAGGGGGATCAAAAAATCTTGAAAGGATCACCCCAGATTGGTTCCTGCTAAGAGAGATACATAATTTACAATATTGATGTTCCTCTTTTGAATTTGAATGATATTTGGTAGGGTTCTGCCTAACCCCATCTTGGCTTAAAAAAAATCACAAGAGAGAGTGATTGATACATTGTTAGGGTAAATCTCTTCCCATATCACTATTTATAGATTGACCCTGTATAAATAGCAAGATGCCCTATTTATGACCACTAACCCAAAGTACAGGGAGAAAAAACCAAAAAGTTGATTGAAATTCACGAGTTACTAAGAGTATGTTCGGTTGCACCTTTTAGAAGGCAGTCGTGATTTTCGAATCATTCTAATTCGAAATCACAATCTCACGGGTTGCCCTGGGATTTAAAATCACTCTTATTCCAAATCATAGTGCAAGTTAAGGGGCCATACGTACCCAAAATAGTTTTTTATCATGCAATGTTACACATGCATCCTACGATTGTGCCAATAAGATGGGTAGGTTACATATGTAGAGAGAGAGAGAGAGAGAGAGACGGTTGGGGTAAGTGGAGTGATACATGAAGAGAGAAAGAGAGACATGGTGGATAAGAATTGATTTTTATGAAAATAGTTTTAGAAAGAGAGAGGATCACACCCATTTCCTCATCTTTATTAAGTAAAATGGTTGTTAAGACTTAAGAGAGAGGGGTTCTGAGTTATAAATGATAATTCATTAATTATTGAGAAAATTACGTGTTGTGTAATACTTTTTTTTTAATACTATACACAAAATGCTCATATACATTTTTAATTACATTCCCAAACCACATGGCAAGAATGCCAAATTTTTTTTAAGGAAACTTAGTTTTATTTAAAGATAAGTTCAGAAAAAACCTACGATGATAATCGACCCATAAACTTTACACTAAGATCAAGGCAGCTAGCAAAAATGAAATGAATCCAACGAAGGTCTAGCGTCGGCCATTTCTGCCTAGCCATATGAAAAACAGTGGATATATAGTACATGAAAGAACAAAGAAGATGCAGGATGAGCTCCCCGACCAAGATCCTAATGTTCCTTTCCCTCCAAACAGCCCACCAAGTAGAGAATAATCAACAATGCAACACAAATTACCAATTGTTGATCTGTTGGAGGAGGAGATCCCTAACAAAACAAGACAGGTGAATAAGGATTTAAAGCTGCTGCTGCCAAGAGGCTGAAAACATCGTCTGGAAGTAAGAACATAACCCTATCAAGTGCGAGGTAGATTCAACATTAGCACCACACACAAGAAGAAGCCTCTCCTAGACAGGTTCTCACGTGTGTGTTACGACCCCGCATGATAGGTGAACAAAAACTCAATATCCAAGGTCGTACTTAGTGTAAGGCACGCAAGACTGGTGAGTCTGGATGATTGTGATCGAGAGGCCCTATTTGTATGTTGACTACAGCACAACCGCTCGGGCACTCGGATCAGCGAGTGGTCCTCTGGATGCATCTCATGAAGGAGTGACTACAAACATGAACCCGGTGGCAGTGTTGGCTGAATCACAGTGGTGGGTTCGAAAGAAGTCTATATGTTGATCACTGATGCAGGCAGTCCAGTCCAGCAACTATGATCATGTGGCCCTGTTTGGGCCTGCGTTGCAAACATGGCATGCTAGGCTCTCCTGAGGCGATGGGTGCATTAAAAGAACCACATGGAGTGGTGCAAACTACATAGCCAAGAGAGGTTGGCCCTTAATTAGCAGGCAAAAAGGTGGGCTATCACAATCAGGCGACTGTGGTCGAATGGCCATGTTCGGGTTCTGCTGGAGATGAGTCGATCTATACTCCTCCCGAGGTGAAGCATGTGTTGAATACAGCTATTGGCAGGGAGGTTTCAGGCCAAAGATGGTGGTCTACGGAGACTTGGCAGTGGCCAAAGAGCTGACAAAATTTGGCTTCGCGGTCACAAGAAAAGTATAAAAATAGAGGGCGTCCGAGAAAATCGCAAATTCGACCAGTGATCAGAGGGTCCACATGCGATCTAGTGTCTGAAGGCTGCCTGAGGTGGTCGTGCACGATGGTGGGTTTGGCACTCAACCAGACAGCAGTGGAGGCCACGATGTCAGGTAGTAGGACGCTCTAACACACCACAGGAAAAAAGGGTGCGCACAGGGAGTCATACACTGCAGAGGGTGTGCACTCTGACTGGGCGTGCACAATCGGGTGACTGTGATCAAGCGGCCCCATTGGCAGCCTCACCTGTAGCAGGGTGCTCGGTTGCTGCTGGAGATAGAAGGTGCACTTGATACACCGTGTGGAAGGGAGCAAGAACATGAAGAAGAAAAGAAGACGAAGAGAGGAGAGGAAGAAGATGAGAGGAGAAGAGACGAGAGAAAGATACTCGTAATTCCAAATTTCTTAAGCATAAACCTACTCAAGACCCTCACATGGATTTATAATGTCTTGAATTAGATTTGGATCTTATAAGTCCAGTCCTAATCCTATTGCAAGCTTAAATATGACCCTAAATGGATATGGGTCATGGTAACCTAATTTATAATACTACCCAATGACCCACTTACCAAGCTACTAAAAACAAGAATGAGAAAAAATAAAAACATTGCTATGTAGAACCAAAATTCAAAATAGGAAGTAGGGAAATGGGGGACGGGGGATGTTTTCCCTCCTCTGGCAAGTAGGGGCATCACCTACTTGCCTCTTTCTTCTTTCTTTCTTCTTTCTTCACAAACGGTGCCCCCCAAGTAGCCCCCACCTTCTTGACTTAGCCACTTTCCATTTATTTTCTCATTCCTCCTTAGTGTGCCAAGTGTCCCAGTTTCTTTTCTTGAAGGAATCTTTTTTGGGTGTGCCATGTGTCCTTCTTGCACGACTTGCATCCTCTTTTCTTGTTTGAATAGGAAGAGAACAAATGTCTTTTGACTTTTTTCACATAAAGCTGAGTCACCTTAGTTGCCATGATGATTGAGCTATCCACCTCAACATGGGATCATGAACACCATTTGGATATGAAGTGTTGGCTGGATTTGGATCCCCTCCTATGTTTGGAACCTCATTAGAATATGGTTCTCTTGTTGGTTCAGAATCTCTAGATGGATTCAAATCAGGGACAATTATTGATTATTGGCCCATATAGGCCTGGCCTACTTTTTTAAATATAAAGACACTAAAAACTAATATCAAAGCTCAATGACCACCCTACACCCACTCAATTGGAGCAAAAAAATCAAAACATTAAATCTAACTAAAATAAGAATGCACAAAAATTAATTACAGTCGATTTTAGATCGTAACAGTGAGCACCCGTCCATAAGCACCAACCAGACCACTACAAGAAATATGTGGATTAACGACGATCGTAATCCATCACAAATCCATTATAAATCTGTCGTTAAATAGTTTAGCGACGGATTAGCAATGGATAACTTTCATCACAATTTCCTAGTCGTTAATTAAAGACAAAACATATTTGTCGTTACTTTCGTCGCTAATTGTGATGGATTAGCGAATGCCATGATTCATCACGAGGCCGTCGCTAATCGACAGAGATTTGGTTTTGAGATAGATACATATCTGTCGCTATTGTAGTGATAGATTTACGACAGATTATAATCTATCGCAAAGCTGACTCAGTTTTGCGGCAGATAAATATCCATACCTAATTTGTCGCTAAATTGGAGGCTGATATTAATTAGCGACGAATATTATCCGTCGCAAAAAATTTAAAAAAAAAATAAAAATTGTTTGAAATATAAATATCGAGAAAATTTTTCTCGTTATACAATTTATATATCCTTTGTATAAAAAACAAAGTACACATATAAAATACAAATACAAAGCAATTGAAACAAATTTAACACAAGATACAAGGTAAAAAAATTTATCGATCCACTATAATTCTCGTCAAGTTCTAATTATTTACAAGTGAACATATACAAAGAGTTTCTTTTGAAAGAACAAGAAGATGCAACAAACGCAACACATGAATCAAATCATCGCCAAGATTATGAGCATCATCCTCTTCATTGTCTCGATCTGCCCCTTCATCCATGCCTCCATCAGCTCCTCTACGCTGATTATCTCCAGCATCTTACAAGAGAACCAAAAGGTTAGTATTGATAAACAAAATATAATGAAATAAATTATATGCAATGCACCTAATCTAAGGCAATCAAAGTAACATGAATGAATTACACATAGACTAGCTAGCAATAAAGTGAAGGACAATAACTGAATTCAGATATGTGTTCTAAGGCCGACAAAAAAAAATCATAGTGATTCAATCATGCAGATATGTGTTCTAAGGTTGTCAAAAAAATATCATAGTGATTCAAGCATTCATATATGTGTTATAAGGTTGTCAAATAAATGTGTTCTGTATCACAATCATGCATATATGTGTCATAAGGCAGTCAAAAAAATTTATAGTGATTCAATCATGCATGTATGCATTCTAAGGTTGTCAAAAAACTTTTATAGTGATTCAATAATGCATATATGTGTTATAAGGTAGTCAAACAATTTCATAATGAGGAAATCATGCTTATATATGTGTTCTAAGGTTGTCAAAAAACTTTTATAGTGATGAAATCATGCTTATATATGTGTTTTAAGGTTGTCAAAAAACTTTTATAGTGATTCAATCATGCATATATGTGTTATAAGGCAGTCAGAAAACTTTCATAGTGATGGAATCATGCTTATATGTGTTCTAATATTGTAAAAAAACTTTCATAGTGACTCAATCATGCATATATGTGTTACAAGGCAGTCAAAAACTTTCATAGTAGAGAAATCATGCTTATATGTGTTCTAAGGGTGTCAAAAAACTTTCATAGTGATTCAAGTATGCATATATGTGTTCTAAGGCACTCAAAAATCTTTCATAATGATGAAACCATGCTATGTGTTCTAAGGTTGTCAAAAAACTTTCATAGTGAATCAATTATGCATATATGTGTTATAAGGCAATAAAAAAATGTTCATAGTGATGAAATCATGCTTATATGTGTTCTAATGTTATCAAAAAACTCTTATAGTGATTCAATCATGCATATGTGTGTTCTAAGGTTGTTAAAAAACTTTCATAGTAATTCAAGCATGCATATATGTATTCTAAGGCAGTAAAAAAACTTTCATAATGATGAAATCATGCTAATATAAGTTCTAAGGTTGTAAAAAAACTTTCATAGCGATTCAATCATCCATATATATGTTATAAGGCAGTAAAAAAAAATTCATAGTGATAAAATTATGCTTATACGTGTTCTAATGTTGTCATTCAATCATGCATATATATATTCTAAGGTTGTCAAAAAACTTTCATAGTGATTCAAGCAGGCATATATGTGTTCTAAGGCAGTCAAAAAACTTTCATAATGATGAAATCATGCTAATATGTGTCTAAGGTTGTCAAAAAACTTTTATAGTGATTCAATCATGCATATATTTGTTATATGGCAGTAAAAAAACTTTCATAATGATGAAATCATGCTTATATGTGATGAAATCATGCATATACTAGCTTGAAATCTAACGACATGAAACAAATGATATGAAACTTTCATACCTGACAGGCACCTGCAAACGAAGTTCCCCTGTTCCAAAAAAAGTTGCGCAACTCATTATGGACAACGTCAAAAATTGCTTCATGTAAATAGCCATGCACTGTGTCCTTAACAAGCTGACAGACACCATCCCAAGAATTAGCAGGGTTAATCGGACATTGAGAGTTGATGCTGGCAGGAGAACTCTGAGAGCCCTGGCTGGAGGAGGCAACGACTGATGTGGTGTTCATATTACTCCCAAACTCGAAGACACAACTTTTTTTTTGTTCACCGGTTGCAGTCACCCATGTTGTAGGATCAAAAGGCAGATGCTGAGTGGAGTCATCACCATATCGCATTACCATATGTTGCTCGTATGACTCCTACAAAGTAATGATTACAATATGGATTAATAATTAAAAATTATAATGTTCATGGTAACTTGTCTATTACAATGTTTATTAATACAATAAATACATACCGTTATCGCTCTCATCTTCTCTGATACGAACTCTCCCGTGCTTTTACGTTTATATGTTTCAACAAACACATTCTTGTAAAGCACAATGCCTCCTTTTTCTACTTCATGCGAGGTTAAATGATAAAAAAATTAATTAAAAAGTATGCAACAATACTTATAAATTTAACAATATATATTGATGAGTTACCATTTTCTTCTGGTGGCTCCCAAAAGTCCTAGATTCACCTGTGTGTAGATGGGCATCAGACATCTTTGCTCGGTTTTGTGCAGCTTTTGCTGAACGGTTTCAAAATTCATGGCCCGCCCACTTATCGCACATTGCATCCCAATAATCTGACCTGATAGTAAAAGGGTCATGACTCTTTTACTGTATTAGATCATCTATCCCACCAGATGCTTTTATTGTTGCACTCTTCATATTATGCAGCATGTCTGTAAATCGACTGGCAACCACCGTTTGTCATACCCGCCTTGCGTTCTGCTCCTCCTTCGTAGTTGTGAAGCGATTCAAAGCCTATAAATAATTTCAAAAAGTTAGTATACATGACTATAACAAAAAATTAAATATGAAACACATTAGCTATGATAAACGATTATATATTATGAATGAGGATCACAATCTTTCCAACACCTCCTTCGGGTACTCTTTCCATTGAGCGACCGGTCTTAGAAGATGCTGAACTAGTGACTGGCTAATTTTTCGTATTACTTCTTGTGGCTTGAACCTCACACTGCATATGAATTGGTACACATTAACTATCGATATACACTATTTATAAGATAAGTATTGGATAAGTGAAAATGAAATACTTACGATCGATTATCGATATACACTATTTGAATGAGTCATCGTGTGTCAGACTAAGAAGACCATGCATCTGACGTTGTCTCGTGACATGTATAAATAGCTAGTGTAGGTAGGTCATGTGCAGGCGAAATATCATCTATAGAAAAATGAGTTAGAAATTTACACAATGCACATTTAAACTAATCAAATATACAATTAGTTAAATGATATACCTATCGAAGTAGCCCATAAAGATGAAGGCTGAGACTGGCTACCACTGAGTGCTCGACCATTGTGACCTCCATGAACCATATTCTAATAAATAGAAATTTTATTTGGATCAGTTATACATTCAAATTATTCACATCGAACATTGCAATACATTCAAACATAAGTGCATATGAGAAAGTGATGTGGTATGTATTACAAGATGTATTTCACTAACTCGAGTATGCTTCCTCATCACTTGTTTGACTTTCATATTCTTCTTCTTTTTCTTTCTTTCCGTCCTCTTTGTCTTCTTCTTCATTAGGCGTTCATCTACTTGGTATATCGTTTGGATCACAATCTTTCATACGTGTGTCATCGGACAATGAAGATATGACATGCATATCATGTATGACAGCATGATCATAAAAGAAGTCAATCATATCATATGATTGATAGTAATCACCCTCTTCAGCAATCTTGTTTTCCTGTAATTGATCATACTCGGGTATAGTTTAAGACTTCACCTTGCAAACTGCCCACCATTCATTTTTATCTGACTTCTTTGTATTCGGATATGAAGTATAGTAAACTTGTTGAGCTTGCGAGGCTAATATGAATGGTTTACATGTTCCAAACTTTGATTTATGATTCACCTCCATAATGCCTGAGGCTTTGTCGACTCTTCTTGTTGTAGGATCAAACCGTTGACACTTGAATAAAGTTACCCTATTATTTATGCTTAAGTAAGTCAACTTCATTATTTCTTCTATAACACCGTAATAGTCATAATCATTTTCACCGTAGCTGCTACCCTTGACACACGCCACTATTCATCGTTAACTTGTTTATACCGTAGTCTTTTGTATGAAATTCATAACCATTTACGATATACTTGTTGTAACATTGCACAACTTTGGTCGGACCATTTTGTAAATCACATATTCCTTTGTCATTAACATCACCATGGCGGACCTACAAGCATAAACAATGACTGTGATCACAACCAATTAAGTAACTTATTGTTGTTTACACAGAAAAAATATATGTCATCGTCCTTACCAACTCTTTCAACCATGCCACAAACTTATTTTTACGTTCTTTTTGTACTTCTGAATCAGTGAGATGTAGAAGTTCTCTTCGTAACTCCAGATCAAATCGTTTGCACTTAACAAATATTTATATCACCGAACCATGTACACATGTATAAAACTTAGTGTTACATATTAAGTATATTTACTCGATGTAGGGGTCGATCGCTGAACAATTAAAAAAATATAGATTTATGTTGCGTCTTGCCCTCGATCTTCCAAAGTCTCTTGACCAACAACTGACAAGGGCATGCCCAAGTGGTTGAAATATCGACAGTTTGTCAGCTATAGTAAATTATTTTTCATCATCATTATGAGGTGAGAAAGTGTAATATGTTGGAATGTGAAGTTCAAAGTATATAGATGAGAAATTTGAAATCTCTTCTAAAGTGTACGCCTCATAAATAGAACCCTCCACTCTTACTTTATTTTGAACCTTTTTTTTGAGGTCAAACATACATCTATCAACAATATACATCTCGTAATACAATAAATTTCCAATAACATTGAAGAGAAAAATATATAAAAAAATATACATTTCAAATGGGTACATCCACTGATATTGTACAGGACCACCAACCTTAAGTTTATATGGCAAATGTATGATCACATGTTCCATAACATCGAAAAATACTGGCAGAAATATCTTCTCTAGCTGACAGATAGTAGTGACGACAAAATCCTCGAGATTTTTTACCTCAGTTAGTACAACTTTCGATGCGCACAATGTTCTAAAAAATCTACTTAACTCGGATAATACCCCCCATATAGGTTTGTCTGACATATCATGTAATGCTAGGGGAATCAACCATTGCATAATGACATGAGAATCATAGCTCCTCAACCCATATATTTGTTCATCATCTATCTTCACAGCCTAAGCAATGTTAGAGACATATTTATCTGAAAATCTCAACTGTCTCAACCATTGACATACCTGCTTTATTTGATCTGATCCTAGCACGTACATTGCCTTTGGTTTCAGTAGTTTGTCATTGTACTCGTTGAGTTTCAATTTTGGTTTTTTATATATTACTTTTAAATCTATACGGGCCTTAAGATTATCCTTCAATTTTTCTTTGATATTCATTACCGTATTGAACATATTATCAAACACATTTTTCTCCACCTGCAACACATCCAAATTATGTCATATCAATAAGGTCGGTCAATATGGTAGTTCTCAAAATATAGATTTATTTGTCTAATTGTGATCCTTTCCAAATCCAAAAAAGAGCGTCAGATTACGGGCATATGTCAGTCTATATGAAAAGTATCGTAATCATCTTAAAATCTCTATGCTAGACAACCATGTAGGTGGACCTTCCATTTCAGTTGTGCTTGCTCGGAACACATTTCTTTGTTGTCAGAATGAATGGTCGTTGGATAGAAATCGATGGTGACAATCAAACCAGCATGACTTTCTTTCATGCGTCAATCTAAAAGATTTTGTATCCTCCATGCAGTATGGACATGCCAACCTCCCATGAATGTTCCAACTAGATAACATACTATATGCAGGGAAGTCACTGATTGTTCATAGAACAACAGTATTCATATTGAAGTTTTATTTTTTTTTTGCATTGTACATGAAAACATTGTCATCCCACAGTATTTTCAGTTCATTAATCAATGACCTTAAATATACATCAAGATTTTGTCCCGGAGAGGTCAGACCAGGGATCAATAGAAACAAGAAAAGATTTTGACGCTTCATACACAAGCTTGGAGGAAGGTTGTATTGGGTGACAAATACTGACCAACACGAGTATGGAATTGATCTACTCCCAAATGGATTAAATTCATCTATATATAAACCTAGCCTAACATTTTCCACTTGTATTGCGAGGGTCTGATGTGTACGATCAAAGTGCTTCCAAGCTTCCGCGTCAACAGGATGCATGATCTTGTCTTCATCATGTCGAACTTTATTTGCATGCCTTCTCATGTGTTTAACTATCCTCGAAGACATATACAATCGTTGCAATCTAGGGGTGAGAGGAAAGTAGCAGAGCAACTTGTATGACACTTCTTCTGACCTCGTTCTACCATTGCCTCTTGTCTTTGGCTTGAACCAAGGATGCCCACATGATGGACATTATCTGTTATTTTCTTGATCTTTGAAATACAACATGCAGTGATTTGGACAAGCATCTATCTTTTGATACCCTATACCTAGAGCGTTGACCATAACCTTCGCACGATAGAAATTTTGTGACAATTTCTCATCTTTGGGCAACATACTCTTCACAATAGAGCACAAACGGTCAAAACATGATTGACTCAAATTATACTCTGACTTCAAATTTAGTAGTTGAAGATCCACAAACAAGATAGTGTGACTCTCACAACCATTCTACAGTGGCTCATCAACATCTCTAAGTAAGTCATAAAATCTATTAGCTGCATCGTTTGTTACTTCTTCCTCTACCCTAGTTGGTACATCACTAGGACCCATAGAAGAACCCAGTTCTAGTCCTACGACATCATATATTAAATCCATATATGGATTATCGTGCACTACATCCACCCATGCGTCAAAATTGTTCACAAATTCTTCATCATGAAGCATCCAATTCTGATAATCACTCACAAAACCCTTCTTGTATATGTGATATCTAACACCATGAGGTTCTACAAATCGATTGTTCTTACACATCATGCAAGGGCACCTAATCCGACTACTAGAATTCATTGTACTGACACTTGCCGTTGCAAATTCAATAAAATTGTCAACACCATCCGTATATTCAAGTGATACCTCATTGTCAAGTATCCAACGGTATATCCATTCACGATTTGCAACCATTTTGTCTTAGAATATTGCGGATATTATCCTAACCAGTTAAAAGAGAATCATAAGAATGCCATGATGAAGAAAATATCTAATTTATCATGCATTGATGGTGGATGTAATGATTTGATATATATATATATATATATATATATATATATATATATATATATATATATCACACACAATCATATATATATGATGTCATTCAATCACAAAAACTATGATGCAAACATTGATAACTTAATATTTTTATGTGCAAAACCATCACATCATATTTACACTCATCACAAGGATATTTAGAATAATGAAATCACATTCATCAACATGATACATTCATTTGAAGCATGTTTTCATGATACAATTTCACATGAAAAGTATAATCAAATTGAAAATAACTTTATGCAAGCATGGATACAGTCACATCATACATTGCAATACATTCAAATCATCCATATCAAAATAATGTCAAACATGTATCTGCAGCAAACACACTCCAATATCCCGCTAACTACTACCATGACTAACATGAAATCTGAACTCTAAAAATAAGAGTACTTCTATTTTCATACATTTAAATCATGCTCAACATGATCTCTGAACTCCATCAAAGCAATCATACATATCAACAACTAAGTGAGTGTGTGAACAGAAAAATGTTGCATCCAAGAAATTAAATAACATGTGATGAACCTACATCACTTACTCACCATAGGTATTTACCCAATTTGCATGTTTTTGCCTTTGCATTTTTCTTATTTCTTTTTGCATGACATTTTTAGCCGCATGCAATACTTAGCACTAAGCATCGCGCAATTAGCTCAGCTATGCACCTGCAAAGCACAAATATACAAACAGAGGATTGGCCTGCAGTGCCTTTTTTATCAGTGTGCTGTCAGTTGAAATGTAGGCTCACAGCACGATGCAGTGAGGCAAGCGTGGGATTACCATAATCGTGCACTTTGTGTGCGATGGATTGCCGCAACTCACATGAAGCGTCAGAAGTTTGCTGGAACTCTAAAGGGGATTACTCGTCTCAGCTTAGCGACCCCATGTCAGGTGAGGCCACCCGCTGAGTTTAAGTATATCAATAAGCAGAGGAAAAGAAACTTACAAAGATTCCCCTAGTAACGACGAGCGAACCGGGAATAGCTCAGCTTGAGAATCGGTAGGCTTCACCTATTGACTTGTACTCTATAGAAGTGTCTTCACCGACAGACTGGACCCTGTCGGACCACTAGGCGTTGTGAACGAATCAGGTTGTTTGAGGGTCGTAAGGTGGTCGGCACATGGCACACGATGGCATCAGTGCTCGGGGGACGTCGGTGGTGTGGCACACAATAGCGTTGGTGCTCGGGGGGTCATTGGGGGCGGCACACGGAGGCGAGAGATGGAGTGAAGGAAGGAGAGTGTGGCTGCCGACGAGCGGCAAGAGAAGGAGGAGAGTGTGGCGGGCGACGAGAGAAGGAGGAGGTGAAGGAGAATGTGGTGGGCGATGGTTGACGAGAGAAGGAGGATGTGAAGGAGAATGCAGCGGGCGACGAGAGAAGGAGGAGGCGAAGGAGAGTGCGACGGGTGATGGCTGACGGGTGGCGGGCGACGGCCGACAGGCGGGGGGCGACGACTAACAAAATGAAACAGAGAAAGAGAAAAGAAAGGGGCTTGCATTAGGGTTTTAAGAGAAATTTAGCAACGGATTAGCGACAAAAAAATTCTATAGCAAATGTCGTTGCAAATTTGCAATGGAATAACAACGAAAAAACAGTGTCGCTCATCCATTGCGAAGTTGCGACGGAATTTGTTCGTCGCTAATCCGTCGCAATTTAGCGACGACATTAGTGGCAGAATTTTTCCGTCGCAAATTCTGCAACTAATTCCAATTTTAGGGATGGATAATTTTCTCTCACTAATCCGTCGCAAAGTTGCGACGGATTATTTTCGTCTCAAATTTTCATCGCTTGGACGAAAAATCTAGACCCCAAGTCCGCACACATTTTGTTGGTAAAAGGTCAACCCTCATTTCACCAAATGCACGACAGAAAGACGCCATAGTGAACACGCCTAAAGGAAAATGAATCCAAATGCACTTCTGCTTAGAGCCACCCACAACGTCTAGTCCCGATTAGAACTTCAGCCAAACCCTACACCACTGTAGCCAATTCCCACTGCATCTCCCTATTCAGAGTCCAATCACATGGGGCGCCTTGTAAGGCATATTTTTCGTGAAAATAAGGTGAAAAGTCACACTCGTTATGAAAAATAGCCCAGCCCACCACCACTTGGACAACACAACACATCATTTTTTAGATGTAAGGTCGAAATCCCCAAGCCCCCTATAAGTCAGCTTAGTCATACGGGACTAAGCGACCCAAGCAATCTTCAAATGCTCAGAGTCACCACCCTACTGGAAATCCTAAACATGCCTCTCAATCTTAGCAAACATCCTATAAACTGACATAAAGTGAAAGAAAATAGTTGAAATGACTGATTTAATGAGAGTAAGCTTACTTGCCCATGAGAGATATTTATATTGCCATGATTAGAATCGAAACTCGATTTTATCTAGGACCGGTGACCAATAATGGACGTGTATCATCGGGCTATCAATAGGGAGCTCACTCAATTTACATTCGCCAATGAAAAACAATTTTACTGGCACAACTTTTGTGCCAGTGAAACCAGTTTTCACTAGCTCAAAGTGAGAGCCACTGAAAACTTTTTACTGGCGCAGTATAAGCGCCAGTAAAACATTTTCGCTGGCGCAAATACGATGCCAGTGAAAAAACTGTTTTTCATGTGTAAATTCTTCTCTGGCGCTGGACTTGCGCTAGTGAAAACATTTACTAGCGCAGTCTTCAGTGCCAGTAAAAGTGGCAAATACAAAAAAAGTATATAAAACGGCAGGTTCAATCCCTACTGTGAACTAAACAGAAGAAATTTATTATCAATGTAAATGATTAATCCAACACGGCAGGTTCAATCCCCACAATCTGCTCGTCAAGAACCATATGTTACAGATCCAAGTTGGACCAAAAATTGAAAGTTTCATAGCAAGTTATTGACCTATTGTGGATGCCCAAGTAATTTAAGCCAAGACAAATTTTGTCAATCACAGGAAAGTGATCGTCACAAGAAAAAATATGGAAATTGAAAAATACTGAAGGGAAAATAAAGATAATTCTTGAACAGTTACAGAAAAAGGCGCAATCAGGCAGTCAGATCCAACACATCTACATACCAATGCAGCTTAATCAGAAAATAACTCAAGCAATAATACCTTTACAGAGTCTACTGAGCCTCGACCTCTTACACTCTAATAGCTTCAACCCTTTTCAAAGAGTTCCCCTGTGGTCCTAGGGGTTGATCAACAAAATTATACTAGCAGAACAAGAAAACAGAGGAGAAATTGACAAGATCAGCAAAACAAGGAGGCTAATGCGAACACATTTAATAGTTGGAAATTAAATTCCGATTCTGGTACATACATGGGGGAATTTATCCACAGGAACATCCAATCTTACAACTTTTGTTACAACATGAGTGGTAGGAACACCCATTGAAGATGCTTGCAAAATACTAAGGAAACCATTTTCCTGAAAAAAATGAGCCCTGGATGTGGTTCTTATCCTTATCTTTAATATTGACATGTTTGTGAGCAATTGAAACTTTGAGAGATCCAAATTTCTAGATAATGCTCTTGCAAAATTTCATCCAAGTGCTCAGTTATCAATATCACAAACTTGCACAGTAATCACAAACAAACTCACTGTAAACAGTTTCAGAAGTGAACCTATTGCACAACATTCCGGATTAGAAGTTAGAACATGAGCCAACGAGGTCCATTTTCCTCATCCATTAACAACATAAACTGTCCCAGCCATCTCAAGCTCTAGAATAGGAATTAGCAGAAGATAAACATGTAAGCATCAGTATTACCTTTACTAAGATGTGGTAGGCTTGATGGGATAACTGGATTGGTAGGGCAATATGACTATAACCAAGGGATCATAAATTAATCAGATTTAGACCCATTTCTCAACTATTCCAAAAAAAAAATGATTACAGCATATTAGCAGGTACCTCTGTCTGCATGCCTGGCCATCCATCCAAATCCATTGGTGCACCATGATCAATTCTCTCATGATCAACAACACCCTGACTGGATGCCAGCCCAGATGCACGAACAGTAGTAGGAAAAATAAAGATGTTTTCATAAAAAGTAACTATGGAATGTTTGTAGCTTCACACACAATAAAACAGTTCTATTTCTAATAGTTGCTGATGAACAAAATGCACCAGATGCTCCACACGGATTACAACACTCTAATTAAAGTGAAAAAACTAAACAAATAAATGATGGGATGAGCATTACATACGAAAGGAGAGATAGAGGCGATTTTCTGAAAGAGGGTCAGCAACAGAGTGAAAATGTTCTCTCCAGTAAAATGAAAAATACTGGCGCAGCAGTGTTTTCACTGGCTCTAAACAAAATAGCTTCAGTGAAAATAACATTTACTGGCGTTACAGAGTGTGCGCCCGTAAAGCCCCATTTGTGACGAATAGCGTGCAGCCCATCCGGCGTCCCTGATTCTCCTTGACCCATTTGCTCCACCATTCACTCAATCCTATATTTTGTAGAGACGCTAAAAGGAAAGAGCCATGATACGGAATCAAAAGCCTTCCTGATGCCAAGTCTTAACATGAAATACAGTTTTCCAGAGGCAAAAATCTTATGGCTGACTTTTTGATACAACCATGATGAAGTCGTGCACCGTCTTGCTTTCCACAAAAGCCATGTTAGACGTGCTGACCAAATCGAAAATAATGTTTTGCTAGGACTTTCGAGAGAATGTGGCAGGGGGCACAGAGTAAAAAAAGATATATATATGTGTGTGTGAGAGAGAGAGAGAGAGAGAACTGAACATATATATATATAGTTAGACTTTATATTTTGAAGTGTTTTATGATAGATATGAACGGTTAGATGTTTTTAGCATGCTAGATTTAGTAATAATTGACTCTTGGATCATGTTTTTCAATGAAAAAACATATTTTTATGAGCCAAAAAAATTGATGACTTTGTATCCATTGATTTTGGATCACCAAAAAAAACAACCTGTATATAGGTCAGATTTCAGTGATTCAAAAGCTGATTGCCACTGAACAAAACCTATATATCGCATATATGGTGTTAGATATGAAAAAATACAAAAAAACCTATGATTTTTTAATGGGCCTAATGGGACAGAACGAGCACCCCTCTCTCTCTCCATATATATATATATATATATATATATATATATATATATATATATATATATATATATGTGTGTGTGTGATTTTTTATGTACATAAATAAATAATATATATGTATATATATTGTGTTTATACATATATATTATATGTATATATATCTGGCCCGACCAAGACTGATTAGGCCCATGAGCCTAACAAGCGGGCCTTGGGCTGAGGGTTTCCCATTGGGCCAGCTTGGTCCTAGTAACCGGTTGGGCCGTCACCCACCATACAGAATATGTATGGGGTGTGTTTGAATACGTCAGATCTCAAATACGTGGTATGAATTGGATTTTGTTTTTTGTAAAATAATATAGGGTCTGGGTATACTGACAAATAAGAAGACCTGAGTCCAGACCTGAAGGTCCGATTAATACATGGACCTGGGTATAGTTTGCAAAATTTTATACCAGAAACAGGCCCAACCTGAGTTCCGATTAAGACCTGTAATTTTTCAATGTGAAAATGATAAAAAATATTATTTTATAGGGTATGGTCAAGGTCTGGTTCATGTAGTTCTTATTGACTCCGGGTATGGTTTCTCTTATAGCAGACCCGATTAGACTTGAGTCCGGACCTAATACCATAGTCAAAAATCTGGTCCAAGTCTGGTTTCACATCAGTCGGTCCTAACAAAACCCAACCCGTTGACACCCCTAAAAAAAGCCAACAATTCAACAAAGACAATTATTTGTAAATAGCAATGACAGATTCCACCAATTTGAAGAAGATATTTAAACTATAATTGTATTGAATTATTATTAATATTCATTAATAATATTAAAATATTGTCTGCATGTATCAGCATTCACGTCAGTGTGTAATTGCATGTTAGTGTCATGTCACATGGACACAGCCAAAATGGCGTGTCCCTGTGACACAACTCTTGATCTTCAATTGAATCGCCTCTATGAAAACAAGTCTGAGGCACGTATCATGATCCATGAACTACCCAACCGGATACGGATCTAGTTTAATTGACCTTAAATCCAATTATGTTTGTGGGGTGCAAACAGATCAGAACTCCTACCAGGTGATGAACTGGATCCTACCTGCATTATCGGATTTAGAGAATCCATATTCAAATCTAAACCGGATTTGAAACAAATAATCTCAAGTTTGGTTAGATCCAGATGGGAATCAGATAAATGAGTTGGTTTAGAGTCAATTCAGAATTGGGCCTTAACCCACCCGTTTTATTTATTTTGCATGAAAAAAAATACTTGGCCTGTTTTCTGTGGATCCAGTATCAAGAGGGTCAGATCATATTTGGGTCTGAAATTCTACCATGAATTCCCAAGTCAGATATGGACCAATCATTGAATATCGGGCCCACTATCAAGTCAACCCTCACCTGACCCATATCCGGCCTGTTTGCAACCATATAAGTGTTGGGAAAAATGGACTGACTGGGACTTTCCCACAAGTGTGAATCGATGGAAGCAGTACAACGATGACAATGGAAAAAAGGTAAACCAGCAACGGAAACAAAAATAACACACAACGATTTACGTGGTTCCCTCTACAATCTGAGGTATGTCCACGGCGATCAATAGGTCAGCAACTTCCACTATCTTCAGACAAAGATTACAAAGTGGCCAAAAGGCATAAGCCTTACAAACACACACGGTGTAACGAAATAAACAAAGAGGATATACCTCACTGAAGAACAAAGAATGAATGTTCTGAAGAATCAGCCTCACGAAGTTGTCCTGAAAGAAGTGTAACATCACTTCTTGCTTTGTTCTCTTTGCACCCTTTCGATGCCCTAAAAGTGTTTCTCACACTTTCTTATTGCTTTTCCAGCTCTCTTTCTCTCTCTCATTCATCCCTTAAATAGAGGACGAGACCTGCATTTAATGTGAAAGACTAAACATCTTGTACAACTTATAATGTGCCTGAATCGCCTTATCACAAATCACTATCCAGCGAATACTACAAATCGCTATCCAGCGAGTACTGCAAATCACTATGCAGCTTAAAGCACTAACCACAAATCGCCATCGACAAATCACTGATCCTCAAAACTCTGAACAACTGAATCGTCATTCAGCTGTGAGGACTTCTACAAATCGCTATCCAGCGAATACTCCAAATCATCCTCGAGAAGATCAAGCATCGTGCTTGAGAATTCTGCCGTGATAATGAGTATGCATCAAACTACTGATGATGCCATAAATGATCAGTTATCAGACGATCCATTTTCAAGATAAATGGGTCCCATAAGGATGAAAACCCAACAATTCTTCCCCTTCCCGACTTATGAGAAGGCTTTTACCATTCCTGCTAGTAATTGACACTTATCAAGCTTGTCCTTGGGTAATGCCTTAGTCAACATATTTGATGTATTGTCATCAAGAATTCTTACTCAAGTGAATTGCACTCTACCTAAGAACATACCTTTCTTGCTTCAAGCCCAACTCTTGCAGGAATTTCTTCAACTACAATAATTCCTTACTTGTTTCTGTAATGACGATGAACTCAGCTTCTGTGGTGGAGAGAGCTACACATTTCTGTAATTTCAATTGCCATGTAACTGCTCCCCCTGCAAAAGTAATCAAATACCCTGAAGTAGATTTTTTACTATTTACACCACCAGCCATATCAGAATCTGTGAACCCATCAAGAATATGTTCACCCTTTCCAAAGTACAAACTCAACTTCGAAGTGCCCTGAAGATACCTCAGGATCCATTTCACCGTTGCCTAGTGTTCATTCTCTGGATTTGACAGAAATCGACTAACAACTCCAACAACATGAGCTATATCTGGTCGAGTACAGACCATAGCATACATCAAAAAACCTACTGCCAAAGCATAGGGAATTTTCATTTTCTGCATCTATATTTCTTCTTCATCATTTGCAGGACATTGACTTGAGCTAAGTTTGAAATGCCCTACAAGAGGGCAATTAATAGACTTTGCTTTATCCATGTTGAACCTCTCAAGAACCTTTTTGATATAATTCTCTTGAGATAACTAGATCATCCCATATGATCTGTCACGAACAATTCTCATCCCAAGAATCTGCTTTGGTGGACCTAAATCCTTCATGGCAAAGGTCTCACTCAGCTCCAACTTCAGCTTACTTATCCTGCTGATGTCTTGACTCACAATCAACATATCATCTACACAAAGCAAGAGAATGGTAAAAATTTCATCTGAAAATTTTTTCACAAACACATAATAGTCTGTGGAGGTTCTTGAAAGAATCAAACTTCTTATACCATTGCCTTGGTGCTTACTTCAATCTATACAGGCTCTTATTCAGCTTACAAACAAGGTATTCTTTGTTCTTGTCAATGAAGCCTTCAGGTTGCTCCATATAAATTTCTTCTTCCAAGTCACCATGCAGAAATGCAGTCTTTACATCAAGCTGCTCAACTTCTAAGTTCATGCTTGTTGCTATACCGAGCATAGTTCAGATGGAGGACATCTTGACAGCTGGTGAGAAGATCTCATCAAAGTCAACTCTCTTTTTCTGACCAAAACCTTTAACGACAAGTCGTGCCTTGAATCTAGGTTGAGAGACGTTACCATCAGTTAGGGGTGGCAATCGGGTCGGGTTGGCGGGTGGGCGGGTCGGGTTGGTGTGTCAGCATACCTCAACCCGAACCCGACCCGTTTATTAAACGGGTCGGCTGTGGCAAACACGAACCCGACCTGTTTAATAAACGGGTAACCCGACACGACCCGCCAACCCATTTAATAAATGGGTTGGGTCGGGTAAACGGGTTTTCAGGTTCGCGGGTCAGGTTGGCAGGTCGGGTTGGCGGATCGGGTTGACAGGTAGGCAGGTTGGCGGGTCGACGGGTCGGGCAGACGGGTTGGCGGGTTGACCCACCCGCCTAACCCGTTTATTAAACGGGTCAGCCGGGTTGGCATACCCCCAACCCGAACCCGACCTGGTTAATAAACGGGTTATGCGGGTTGACCCGTTTATTAAACGGGTTGGCTTAAGCCCAACCCGAACCCGCCTAAGAGGCGGGTTGGCGGGTCGGGTTGGTGGGTCATGTCAGAAATTGCCACCCCTACCATCAGTCTTATACCTGAAGACCCACTTGTTCTTCAACACCTTCTTCCCTTTAGGTGGTTTTACCAGATCAAAGGTGTGATTCTCATACAATAAATTCATTTCCTCTTTCATTGCCTTGAATCACTCAAACTTGTTTTCATTCTCCAAAACTTCTTCAAAAGTTTCTGGCTCACATTGATCTGTAATCATCACATACAGTATTTTCTGGATGGTTGTTTTTCTCTAGTGGACCTCTTTACCAGAGTCTGAGGAAGTGGCTCTTGGGGTGTTGACTCCCCCTTAATTTATGTCTCAACACTTCCTTTCTCTGCATCATTATGAAGAGGTGGCATCTCCTCTACAAAATCATGAACATCCAGTGAATCAAGGAAAAACAGGGCCAGACTGCCTCGTGCAGTTTGGACAAAAAATGAAAGTCATGAAACTGGGATGAAAGTTAAAATCAAAACCTGTGAGGGAATGAAGGCAGAGATGGAGGGCAGGATTTTATGATGGGGCGAGGGTGGAGTCCTTGTCCCCCTAACTCGGCCCCGGTCCACTGCCATCCTTATTGGTGACTCCGACAACCCATGTTTGTGCTTCAAATAATTGCCCCCCAAAAATTAATCTTTTTGCTAATCACCACCACCAGCTACATAACAAAGTTATATTAAATATAGACATTTTTCTAATACCCAAACCACTCTCAATTTAAGGGCCATGAAACACCGTCCCAATTAACTAGAACCTTGGTAGGACCTTTACTACTCTATAGGAAACCCAAAAAGATCTTGTTGATTCTTGACTCACATTTTTTTGGCATGTGAAAAAATGAAATACGGTGTACTGTTAGTCCACTAAGAACCGTGTCCAATCAAGATAACCCGCACTGGTTTAGAGAGAAATTTGTCTTGCCAAGATTAAATTTTTAAACGAAATTTCTCTTCTAGTGAGAGCCATGATGTTACAAAACTATAGAGTATTTACGACATCTTCTAGAGAATTAAATTAGACTTAAACTAACGTTTAGATTTAAGAGACAGTCTACTTATTAGATACAGACAAGGACGCAGATATCATTTATGTGTATGGCATCATTTCTGGAAATTTATTTTTTTCAATAAATTGATAAATTAAATTAAATAATTTGATAAAATAAATTTAAGCCAACGACCCAATTGATGTCACAGATGCCGTAGAAAAGGGCGAAAAGCTGCAGCAAGTCATACGGGTTGGCTGCCATATGATTGCACAAAATTTGTGCATTAATCTCCTGATCGCCCTCCATCAGGTCTTGGCCCCCACACCTGCCGAGATGGAGGGTGATCAGGTGCTTAATGCACAAATATTTTGTGCAATCATATTGCACCTGAACTTTTCACCTGGTCATACCTTTCATCACGAATTGATCTCTTTAAAAAACCCTTATAACTCAAAAAAAAAAAAAAACGTGGCATTTTCATAGTATCATCTATTTTGAAAATATCGGGCTTTTATCAGGATATTAAGTTTGTTAACATGATATCCACATATTTTATGTGTTTATATATTTTATTTTTTTTATTTAAACATTTTCTTATGTAAATTTAAAATTTCGGCATACCAAAATTTTTCCAATATTTTCCGGAAGAAAACAAAATATTCTATATTTATCACAAATTTTTTTTTACTGAAAAAGTCATGATAACGAGATTCGTGAGTACGAATAACAGTGACCATGACTCAACTTCTGAATGAGGGTGCAAAGGGATTGGATTTAATGCCCGATTATGCTTGATCTATATCTAGATTCGAAATTGTGGATTAAATCCAACCCCGGGTCCATGTATAAATGTGATTCAATGATGTAGATATGGATCTGAATCTTAAATACCCTATACTCATATAGAACCTGATTAAAATAAGATCCAAATCAAGGTTTTCACATGTGAAAAACGGATAAGATTAGATGGGAAACCCAACAGTTTCAAACAGAGTAGATAACGTCAGAGTCTAGATCGAAAGGATGTCTCTATCCATCTAAGTCAGATCATGGGTACTAGGACCCCAGAAAAACTGGGTCTACTTCGATGCAGAAGCAATACTGAGGACAGGCCATGAATCCGAATCCGAATCCGAATCCAAATCGGCTTGCATGTAAATAAGCAGATATGGTATCAGCTTCTCACCATCAGAATTCAAATCTAAATTTGAATCCATTTAGCCAACATCTGATTAGTTTAAATTCAGATTTGGACCCGAATGGCAAATTTTATTTTAAAAAAATCTGAAAAATAAAAACGTCATTTCTGAGTCCAGCTGAGGGTAAATCCGTCAATGACAGATCATATAATTACCGTGCAGCACGGGAAAAGAATGGGCCCCACTCACATCGCCCTCGATTTTGACCGGTCAAGATCTAAAATCAGACCGGACGGGCTAGGACGCACCCAAGAGAGACAGAGGGCGAAGCAGGTTATATATGTCCCCCCCCCCCCCCCGAAGACGGCCGATCACCGAACGTATCGGAGACGGACACAGAGAGGGAGAGAGAGAGAGAGAGGCGGGCGTATCGGAGGCGGGAGTGGGACGGAGACGCGGCAATGACGGAAGACTCGGCACAAGAGAGCCACTGAAACCCGGCCACCAAACGCGCCTCCACGAATATCCCCTATTCGGGGATAACCCACTGGACCGGAGGGTCTCTTTGAGGGGTTGGTCCTCCGCAGCCGCAGCCCTTCTATTCCTCTCCCGTCGCGAAGATGAAGGGCAAGAGGGCGGAGAGGAGGAGCCGCTTCCTCGTCTGCTTCTGCCCCGCCGCCAACGCTCTCGACCCGCCGGAAAACCTCCCCGTCCTCAAGGCCATCGGTCTGTCGAAGGAGGACCTCGTCCCCGTCATCGTCTCGCCGAAGGCGAAGCAGAACGCGTCGTCGCCGCCTCCGGACTCAGACGGACGCCGCCGGCTGTACGGAATGATCTTCCGCAACGCCAAGGTGAGAGCTTCTCTCGGGATTCTTGACGACCGACTTCTTGATCTTTGCCGTTCTTGATTTCTGGTCTCGCTTATTGTGTCTTTTTGACGGATTTTTTTTATGATTTTGTTTGAAAGGGAGCGGCTCGGAGCGGGAAGGTACGGCAAGACCCAATCCGGTCGTCGGATAGCGCGGAGAGCGTCTCGGAAGACCCGGTTCCGGCAACGAACCATCGGGAACGGCCCCGGAAATCGTCCAGTTCGATCTTCCGGAAATCCGATTCCACCTCCGTGACTCCGACGTCGTCGTCTTCCTCGTGTCCGGCTTTTAGCGTATCGAGGGACTCGACCGCCTCGTCCCGCCGGAAGATCGATTTTCCGCCGGAGTCTCGGCACGACAGCGTCTCGTCTTCTCCGCTGCTCAAGAACCGGAAAACCCAAACTCCGACGAGAGAACCCGGGGCGAAAGCGGGGAGGAGGCTCGATCCGATCATCGGTTTGTGCTGTCTTCTAACGATCGGCCTCTTGACGTTGATCTGGGGACGGGTCTCCGCCGTCTTATTCACGTCGATCTGGCTGTACTTCGCCGGCCGGAAAAGGGGCCGCGTCTCACACTATAACGGGGAACAGTCGGAAAGTCCGGCGGGCCCGCCGGAGATCCACTCGAAGGACTACCGGAAGCGTATCATCATGGAGGGCATCTTGGGGCGGAGCCACCACCATAGGGCTCCATGCCGCGTGGAGTAGAGCAAAACTATTTTCGGCGCTGGATATCCTTCTCGGAACGCGAGCGATATCTCGGTATTTCCCCCAAAACCCTGAAATATTTCCGGATTTTAACTTTTCGTGGAAATGAAAGACGGCTGATGTTTAATTCTTTTTCTGAAAGTAGCCGTTCCTTGATTTCATCGAGGAAGAGCCCCCCTCGCAACGCAGTGCTAAAAAAATTATATCCACGAAATTACATTTTCACCCTCATATTATAATGTTATTTTCCGGTGTACTTTCCCTCTCGGGACTTGAGGTTGTGTTTGGATTCGTGGAATTGGAATCCTTTTTCATGTAAAGTTTCTTACGTTCGGCCATTTCGAACTTGTGTCGCTATGATTTACTAAAGCATAAAAAGAACGGGGTACACTAGTGTCTTAAATCCATGGTTTTAATAGAATTTTGGCCCTGTGGGTTTGAGGGTTTTTTGACTTATGACGAAAAATTTATATCATCATACGAGGGAAGGTCGACCATGCCTTTGATCCCCATGTCCATGATTTTCTTAATAGATCCACACTATTGTGCATCTATTACTATGGATTATTTTCCCTTTTTGGATAGCCCAAGAGAAAAACATCATCATCGACCCCACATTAGCTAGCCTCTGGTTGCTAAAAAAACCCTTTACACTCAACTCTCTCCCTTGTGGCAAGGGGGTTGGGATCAGGCGATATTGAGTATCACGACAACACAAGGCATGTCCGTACTACCAAAAAGCCCTAGTGGTACTAAAATTCGCTTTAGAGGAGCTTAAAAGGACTCCTCATGTGGTGATGAGGATGGATATTGAAGTGATCACCGTTGGTTGTGATTAGAGGGTGTCAACGGGTCGGGCTTGGTTCTGACCCAAGTAGAACCAGTCTTGGACAAGATTTTTTGGGTTTGATATCGGGTCGGGGCAAACCAGGCCCCGTTGACACCCCCTGGTTGTGATGTTCAATATCACCTGATGGGTTTCGAACTCACTATAAATTATTTTACTTACTAGTACTTTTATTTTATCTTTTTGCAGATGCCACGTGTTATATAGGCCAGCATGTGCGTTGCCTGAGAGGTGCTGGTTGGAATATTTTTCTTGTGGGGGAGTTGTTGGCGGAGGAAGCGACAGTGGTGGGAAAAGGCATGTGGTCCACTGGCATGTGGTTCTGTTCTTTGTGGGACAATGCAGGGAAGTTGAAAGGATGTTTTGTGATGGTATACAGAGAGAGAGAGGAATTTGTGGTATGGTGGTCAGTGGGCATGGCCAACAAAAAGTGGCTTTTTGTTTCTTTTATACAAATATACATAGTTGAAAGGATGTAAAGCATGGGGAAAGGACCAATCACCAAACTGGCTCTCTGACCTTTTGCAGTCACTCTTCACTATGGCCGTCTCTGTGTTTTTCTGCCCACTTGGTACTTTATATGACTACCAAATATATCAAATACCAAATACCGATGTTTTGCTTTTTTGTGAATATTTTGATGGTTCGGTTGAGAAACATAGAAACATTATGAAATTCAGGATTCTTCTTGTTTTGTTGGTAGGGGGGTCAACTGCCGTAGTTTGCTTTTTTTATGTTCATAAGGATGGTCACGGTTTGCTTTCTGTATATGTTTTTGGTACAGCCCCAAGATAGTTATCAATGTCATTGGCAACATTTTGTTTCTTCATACTTTGATAATTCAGTGCCCTTATTGTTGGCAAGGAATGAAAATTGTCATGTATTTGGAAGCAGCATAGAGAGAGAGAGAGAGAGAGAGAGAGAGAGAGAGAGAGAGAGAGAGAGAGGTGTGGAAGCACCTGTTTTGCCATCTGGTTGGCTATGATGGTATCTGAGCCCCATGTGAACTGTCTTGTAGCCTGCAAGCATTTACTGAATGGACTGCAGACCTGATCCATTGCCCTATACTGTGGAGGTATGGGAGGGGCAACATGATGCTGCTGTGTTTTGTAGGATCGGGGGTGGTGCAACAATGTTGGTCTTACCTGCAATATCAGATGCTACACGGCTGTCGGAGTCAGCCCGGTCGAGTACCTATGTCAGATGGAGTGTTTTGCAATTTAAATTGTCAGTGTTTTGATCGCCATAACATTAATTGGGCAAGCTTCAGTATGAGTTATTGCTTCAGGCTACCCAACAAATATTCTGAGGCTTTTGTTAAAATTGAAAAAAGTTTTAGACATCAAATTCATGATATATCGAAATTCTTGTTTTCTATTGTTTAAGTGAATATGTGGTAAGATTACCGTGATATATGTGTTTTCATCAGCAGCTTCTGAGGAAAAACTGTTACCTGAATATTTTCCAATTTTTATTAATTTTATTGATTTTGCATCTCTACGATCTTTCCCAGTAACACATTAAAAGAACAAAAAAAATTCAAAATTTCCCAAGAGAAACATGGCCTACCATTTAAGAAATTGTGGAACTGATAAAAAGACAAGGTGATCAAGTGGATGGCTGGATGGGCTAGAGGCAGATATCTTTGCAGTGGGACCTCTGATCGAATCAGGGTAGAGTTCAGCATAGCAACAAATATGGCCGGTATTTCGAAAATATCATGAATTAAATTGATAATTCAGTGGCTGTTATGTTGCTAGTAAAAACATGATATTTTCAAATGATCGCCTAGTTTCAGTATATTGCATTTTTACACATCAATATCACGCTAAAAAACAATTTTTTTTATTATTTATACGTTCACTATATCTTTCATACATTTTTACATATATCTTATCTCTTCATATGCAAATATTTTCACTAGATTAACCCAAGAGAAAACACTTTTTGAAAGTATCACGATATCTTTCCACACCGAGCTTTCTCGGAGAATAAGATTATATGTTACATGGATGATCCTATTTACTCCGTGTCGTGTCCTTTTAGGCATTGTTTTAATGCATGGGAAACTAGACGTGAACAGTGCTTCTGTATCCATTTGGCCATATGAACATAGTGACAAAACTTTAAAACGGTCTTTCAGCCAAAAGATCTTCTAGCAGACTATATGAAACACCATATCCCAACACGATTTGAGTCAAGGGATCTGAAAATGAACCGTCATATCCACCACTTGAGTTCTGCGATAAAATCAGAATGTGGTACCACCCTTTTACCAAACAACGAGCAAACATATTTTCAAATGTTCTTGTGTTGCGAATGAGACACCTCTTGCTTAAAACAAAGTGGCCACCAGTTACGGAGAGCAACTCCAAACCCTTTCCCATCTGGTCATAGGGTCTCACAAATGAAACCCATAACTCATACATATACTGGATTTAAAGTATGTATCCAGATATTGGATCCATAGTTAGTCATTGGATCTCACAAGAGAATCCAATGACACAAAGGTAGTGGGCCCTTGAAATCACTACAAGAAAAAAGGTTTTTTGCTGGCGCACAAATAGCATCAGCACAAGAATGCGCCAGGAAAGACATCACCGTTAATGCATTTCCAGGCAAGGTACATTCAAATTATTTGTGCAGCAGAAGAAGAATAAGACCTGGTGAGGTTTCAGGAAGGTTCAAGTGCCTGGAGGTACCCTCACAGGATCCTCATTAGCTTCTCTGACTACATTCACTATATAACCATTGTGGCATCCCCTGTTGCTTCCTCATTACCCACTTCTGCTTCACTCTCATTGCGACTGGATATGGCCGTATTCAATAATTTACCAGAAATATGCAATGAACTGATATGTTCTTGTCGTTCCTAACAATAATCCAGAAACACAATTTACTGAAGGGTAAGGCATTCAGTGGAATAAATCATCACAAAGAAGACAGGTTCCTTTAAAAGCAACAAATGAGAAACCTTCTCAATTGCAATTTCTTGGTTTCCTCGCCAAGTTCAGCATCATCAAGAATTCTCCTAATCCTCTTTTTTTTTCATGCTTTTTATTGCTGAATAAACAAAGGAAAAGAAAAGCTTAGTTTCCCAATGGCATCAAACTCAATGAATATCCCAGAACAAGTGAGACCAACAAATCAATTCCTTGAACACAACTTAGAATGAAATTCATATAAGACGAAGAAAAGAAATCAAAACCAATACTTGCATGAGCCAAAACATACAGGCAATATATTAGGCATAACTCAGGAAAGATGCTTATAAAAGCACTAGTTATCATGATCCATGCTATTGAACTATACATAGGCAAAGCATAACAGGAACAGTGTAACATGAAATAGCATCCCATACTTCAGTTCATAATGTGAAGATATTACCTAATTGGAATATCAATGTGTCCATCTGATAAATCAGAGCTACTTTCCGGGCATGAAATAGCCGAGCTGTCCGTTCTGAGAGCATTGTCACAATCCAACATTAGTTGTTTCAACATACTGTGGCAGCAGCAACAACAGACCAAACAATTAGATCTAAGGTGATCTTGTCCCAAATTTCTTTTGATACAAATGACACAAAATTGCATCTTGCATGTTTTATAATTTATCAGATCACTGCTCCTTCCACACCATGCACAGAAACACTCAGAGCCGTCTGGATCCTGCAATGGCAATTAAGAAAAATTAGTAACATCAAAATGAACATGAATGAATCAGAAAATGATAGAATCATACCTTTTGAGATAGCTTCTCTTCCAAAGAATGTTTTAAACTTTCACATGCAATAACTTCTAAAACTGGGTGCCTACGTACATCAGAAGCCTTTAGAACTTGAAAACAAGCTGGACAATGAAATATTTTACAACATTCCATCATGTTAACGTCTGAACCATTTCTATCCAAAGGATGTGCATCATCATCAACAATTTCAACCAACTTCTTCGCTTGCAAATTAGGTTCAGTTGTCATCTTGGAGTCACTGCTAACATGACCAAATGCATTCTTCTCATTAACATCTACGTGATCATTTTTACCTTCGTCTTTACGATGTTCATGATCAAGGGAGCGGTTTGATGAACCATTTCCAGCTAAAATGGGTGAAGAAGGATTCCCCCTGTTGGTAGTACTGCAGGTGTTGGACCTCTCCCCATTGAGCTCACAGGCAGCACCCAAATCATCAGCCATTCCAGAGTTTAAACCATGAGCAGGATCAACATTAAGTCCCACCTTGTCAAGTTCACCGTTTTGCAGCATAGTACTGATTCCAGAAGGCTCAATCGAAACATCTTTATGGATAATGTTTTGATTCGACAAAGAAATTGAAGGAATACATAAAGCAAATCCAGAGGCATAACAATGGTTTCGAACAGTTTGTGAATAAAAACAAAAGAAAACGTACAGTTAAAGTATCAATGTTGCTATCTATGATTAAGTGTTATGGGCCAAAAGAGATGGAAACTGGAGCATCAGTTTCCTATAAAATTAAGTGTTATGTGTCAGTGAAGCAAAAAAGCTCCCGTTAAGTCAGGGATGCCACTAATACACGATCCTCTCCCTTCAACATGGGCATAACAACATCCACGATTAAATAACCCAAACAGGCGGTCATTCAAGGCCAGCTTGATTAACAGATAAGAAAAAGAGACAACACAATCAAACAACAAATAAAATAAAAAAAAAGACAACACGACGATCGCAGAGAAACCCCTAACAACTAGATGCCGACGAAGTCCAAAGAACTCAGCCAGCTAGATGCTGACGATGACGATCACATATAAACCCCTAACAAAAATGCACAACCCAGGATTTGAAATTCCGTACCGTCTTCTCAGGGAATGACACCAACACCCACCCAAGACGTCGTTGTCCCAGGGGGCAGTCCCACCCTCCTTTGTATTTTACTTAATTAATTTTATTTATTTAATTATAGAACACATTATTTTAAAATGAGTCTGATCTATTTTAAGTCTTGGATTTCATACCAAATTTCAACCCAATAAATTTTTAAACCTAATTTGAATACAAATCCATATACTAAATCAAAATTTAAGTGAAATTAATTCTAAACTCAATTAAATTTGAATTCTAATTAATTCCTAATTCACACGATTTTAATCTCAGGTTAAATTCGAATTTCGTTTTAACTTTGAATAAAATTCTAATTCATTTGGAATTTTATTTTGAATCAATGTACCACATAAATTATAATTCATAAGTATATTTAAATAAATAAAATTCATGTTTCAGACAATAAATCATTTTATTTATTTAAATAATTATTAAAATTTTTGTGGGTATTAGAGTGGGTACCCCAATTGATGCCACCGTAAAATGCACCTAAGAGATGCCCTCTCAAGCAACCTTGGTGAGTTGCTTAGACTCAGCCTAGGAAGCAGATGTCTGTGGAGGGGCTTGGATCGATACCTGATGGCCTTCGTAATCAAACTTCATAATCAACTTCTTGAAGTTCTACTCGACAGAACCCAAAGACTAGAGCCACTATATTCTTAAAACCACATATACACCCTTAATCGGCAATACATATATATCTGCAGTCAAATGGTTCACTAGATCTCTAAACAAACCCCACAACAAAGGGCGGTGCATCTGAGCTTGCTACCATTCTTGACCACTACCTCGAAGGGCTACTGAAGAGTAGTCATGTGCTTGACTCATTTAGTTGTCTAAGCACACACGAAATTGTGCATCAAACCAATAGCTATCAACACAAAAATCATTAACTGATTGACTCTACTAAGTACTCTCATCATCTATTTACCTCCACGTTGGCTAGTGCATGGTACGATATCTATCTAACCTCTTCCTAAGTGTTATCACCCGTATTGGTCAACACAAGAACACTAAGATCATCATTCTCAACCTCACTTTTGATAATGTATATGTCCAAGAGCTTACAATTATGGCCCGGGGTCCATACCTCATCGCAGTGACAACAAAGGCTCTTCCTGCGGTGCTCCTCCATGTGTTCGGACGAGAGTCGTGTCACTTGCATCTTGGGTCGTGGTTTGGACACTCGACTAGGCAACTGAGGGTGATCCGTGGCCCGCTCGGTGGACCTAGGGAGGCGACCTTATGTGGGTGTTGGGACACGGTCCTACTAAAGGTCATCTGACCTTGGGACGTGTTTCTCTGATTGAATGTCCCACTATGCCAGATCCAACACAGGTTTATCTGTGATAATTTTTTCTTCGCCAATCATGCCAATTTGAAGATTATATCAGGGATATAGGTCTTGCTGTCTGAACCTCGATCTGTAGGTCCAGTCTAAGGCTCGTAATAAATGTCTCAATTAGTGACTCCTAAAACTACCCAATGACAACATAACTCAACTTCTTAAACTCTACCTGGTAGTCAATTGTGTTGCCCTATTGGCTGATATTAGACAACAAAACATGGTGATTGATGTAGCCAGATTGTCCAAACCAAATCACTAGGGCTCAAGAAAGGCCCTCTTAAGTAGGTGTTCTCAACTGGGACACCAATTTGTGATACCGATAGATGGCATCTTCTTAAAGTAAATCGAGGCAAAGGCCACACGGTCCTCATTGGGCGTCCTGGCAATCCAAAAATATTACTCAACCTAAAATAGCCATCTCGTTGAGCCTAATAGGGTCCATTTGATGACCCCAAGGATTGACCACACGAGTTGGATTATCCATGACAATCGTGTCGCCCACCCAATCGGTTTCGGATATCCTCAACAATAGTGAGAAGCTGTTAGTAACACTCATCCACTTCCCCATTAAGTGCTACCACAGTCTCTCTGAGAGAACTCATGTTTCGACTTAAGTTAGTGATTTGACCATCTGCTTTAATGGATTGGGCCTCAAATGCGGTCGTAGTTCTCCTACAAACTCCTAAAACCTCATCATGTTGTGGGTTTCCAGATTTGTAGAATCAATAAGGGTGTGACCTCCTGTTGTGTAGAATTTGGATACGAATTAGAGTCACAAAAGGATACTGGTTGCATCGAGTGCGCACATGGTCGAGTAGATCCGGGGCTCCCACACATAAGACAAAGGCGTCACTGGCATAATGATCGATCACTTGGGTTGGTCAGACCCTCTCAAAAGTGTCTATGCTGAACCAAAATGTATATTCATCTTGGTATAAGATAAGAACAAATTTAACCTTATGACTACAAAGCGATCAGGACTCTCATTCAGCTCTTAAAAAACTCAAAGATATTTTGGTGTACGAGGAATGTAACCAAATCCTCTGGATCTAGGCTAGATTAGCATAGGTCTAACATAACACTCCTCACGATAAAGATTTAATGCAACATGATTGAAAATATGATTTAGAAAATTAACACTCACATCAAATCATACCTGAGCAAAATGGGAAGTGCGAAGGCTCTTGTTGTGTTGATTGTTCAATAAGATGATCAACATCGTTCTCGAGATCATTGCACAAAAATTGAGAATGTTGTATGAATTTTGAGAAGATGCTCTGATACCATATGATAGAACATGAACCTTGGTTAGGATCAATTATATCTTTCCAACATGCGGATCAGGATACAACTCGACGATTTGCACCATAGATAAAGGAGGGGGCATGTCTGAGTATCCCCTGACACATTATGGGCGAACACCAAGGAAGAAGGTAGCGGGTCATGTCCTAAGAAGGAGGACACAATCCCTGCGAACGTGGAAGGGCATGTGGCAAGATTGTGTCCCATGGCAGGGGACACAGTGATGTGACCGAGGATGAGAAAGAGGGTGAGTTTGTGGTAGGGGCTCGACCTAGGGGAGAGAGGTGGGTGTGCGAGGAGGCTGGTTATATCTCTAGGGAGAGGACACAATCACAAGAGGAAACCAACCAAGATAGAGGCAGAGATCTCACCTAGTGACCATGAAGACCGTGGCAGAAGGCGAATGCATGACTGAAAGGGAGAAATACAATTTTGATTGATCGATAATGAGAGAGGATGAATGGATGGTTGAGAGAGCAATCATACAGATGAATTGTGAATGAAATTTATAGGTACAACAAAATAAATTTCATTAAAGAATAAAATAACTATGCATGCCTATTTATAGAACAAAATGAGAGATTAAGATAAAGTGTACATCTACATTCCCTCCTTGGATGGGATTACAGGGGACATCCTACTCTCTTAGAGAGTCTTGAGGTAAGTGAGTCTTAGAGGAAGTGAGATTCTCTAGGGGCGTCCCACTCTAAAAGATTCCTGGAAAGCTCTCTTTCTCCCTTTTGTGCAATCCTCAGTTGAGTAGGACTCTAACTGGGTGGGTCTGGATCCGATTGTTCTCTCTTCTGCGCAATCCCCCACATGGGCAAGATTCTAAATGGGTGAATCTAGATCAGATTGTTCTCTCTTATACGCAATCCCTATATGGTCCAGTTGGGTAGATTGGGTGTTAGATGGGGTAGAACAAGAGTTGCGCACAAGAAATACAAGAAAAACAAAAGTGAATCCAAGTGTGGATATCCTCTTTGAAGCAGGTTGTTTCTCAGTTTCCCCAATCTCATGTTCTTCTCTCTTATGTCTCTTTGGTTATTCTCCCTCACTACATGCATTGATGGTCCCAAAAATTCTAACATTGGTATTGAATCCAGGTATTGGATGTAGAGTTAGTCATTTAATCTCACAGGAAAATCCAATGAAGTCAAAGGTAGTGAGCCTTTGAAATGTGAACATAAAAAGTGGTAAGCCCACAACTCATTGGGTTATCAATATGTTTGAAAATTTAAGAGGACCGTTATGGATAAGATGGAATAAACTGCACCAAAAGAGGCTTTAAGAGCCCAACACCTGCGCACAGAAAATACAAGGAAAAGAAAAGAGAATCCAAGTGTGAAATGCTATTTTCAGTTTTTCCAGACTCTCATTCTTCTCTCCTCTGTCTCTTTGGTTCTTCTCCTTCGCTGCACACATCGAAGGTCCCAAAAATCCAATATCTCGACTTAAAAGCCTACTATAACACCCCATATAGACCACCCATGAGGTACTTTCTTTGCCCAAAACATACAAGTGTCATTGTTGAGAGGCAACTCCCTGACAAATAGAATTCCAGATCTCACGCCTAGAAAGTTCCACCATACTATGACTTCCCTTCCACCACAGTTGATCCTCTCATTGAGATGTTTGGAAGGAATATAAAAGAGACCGCTTAGAATCCACATCGGGAATCCCTAGAGACTCATATTCTGGAGGTATTTTATCTCTTTGCTTTCCACGATTCATTACAATGCTGAATTTTTGCAATAACTGGCTCACACATATGAATTCAGCTTCCCAATATAAAAAGGTAAGCCTAAGTATTTTATAGGCAGGTTACACAACTGCCAATCAACTACTACAGAAACCCGAACAACCTCATCATAATCAACCATAGACATCATAACTAGGTCTTATTTCAAACATCTAAATAAAAGCAAGAAATTCAAGTTTTCAATTTCCACAACTTTCATTTCGGCAAACATTTTTAATGGACGACAATGATAACTTTAATTAGTAAATGAAAAGACGAGAGAGAGAAAAAAAAATGAATTAATCTGCAATAATGTAATAATAAAATAATGATAAAGTAAGACATTTAATAATACAATAATAAAGTAATGATAAAGTCAGGCATCCAATTCATCTTAAGCTATTTAATGCACCTCAAATGTCTCTAAAGCAGTTAACTTCCCACATTAAGTTTGAAAACCACTGGCTCAAAAGGAAAATATTGCCATAAAACAATCGGCATATCCATAAAAAAGATAATATCGTGCTATTTGAAATTATTACGGTATATTGAAAGTTTAAAGCATGTTTAAGAAAAATCATATTTTTCTGCAAAATTTTTGAAAATATCACTATATTTTTCACCATGCATATGGGAATGTTTGGTTTTGTAGGCTTGAGTGGAATCAAAATATAGTCAATTCTTCAAGAAGGTGAAAAGAAAATGCTAATGAAACTGGATTCCAATTCCACTCAATTTCATGAATTCCTTAAGCGAGTTTAGAGAATGCAATGCTGGGCTGTCTAATCTAAACAAAAATGGCCTTGTTGGGATAGGCTATGGAGGGGATCGATGGCTAGACGTTAAAGTTGCAGATCGACCAATCCCTTACTCGCGCGCATGGTCCCTTTCTTTCCATCTGAAATGATGACTTGTAATAATTTGAATCCATGTATGAGCACGACTCGATTTATTGTTTTACCCAATGTTACATGTTTTTTAGGTCTCACATGCCAATGAGGAAGTACACTTAGCTTCGACCTTGTGGCAAGGGATGTCACCCATGGGTTTCGAACTTGTGACATCCCATCAACTTGGTGACATTCACAAGGCACCCCTACCGGATGAGTGGATCCTTTGTGGGTGTACAATGTTATAGTTTGCTTTGTAGATGCTTATTTCCATCACATTTTTCCAAAAGGGATAGTATGCTATGCACACCCTGCAAGAAAAGAAAAGAAAAGAAATCCGTTGTTGGTAACTTGTCTTCGCCCACCCAAAACCTAAAACTTGAGTTCAAAACAAAGCATCTGGGGCAGTTAGGCCACAGTATGGCCATTCCCTGCATTATTGTTGAACCCTAATTTGAGCAGTGGATCTGTATCCAGATCTGAATTATGTCCCATAAAGCAGAGTTGAATCTGGATCCAAAATTGATATGTTCAAACTGGATATGATAAAAGATGGTTTAGAACACATTTTAATGTAAAAAGTGCAAATATATATGGGATTTGATGTGGATCTAAATGTAGATTTGATAGAAATGACTGATGAGAATCTAAAAATGTCTGATTATGTAAGTTTAAATCTGTTTAAAATTTACGTTTGGATCGTATTTAGAATACAAATTGTGGAATTATATATTCAATTAGGACCGTGGATCCAGCCTACTCTAATCCATTTGTACCCTTAATACTAGAGTTTTTTGTGTATAGGATCTGGACTGGATCATGTAGCAACCAGATTTCATTTCGGGCTTGAACTGGGAGCATCATGCGTTTAGAACCAAAGAGATGGAAGAATTGGCAAGTCACTTAGTCAAATGCGCACTTTTAAATTAACCAGTTCATGCAAACAATGCCATAAGGGAAGCCAATGAATCTGATTTTATTTAATATCCGACTGAATTCAATTTCATTTAGTTGCATTTGGTAAGCCAAAACCATATCCGATTATAATTGGATGTGGATATGGCCAGACATCTGACTGAATCCAAATCCATTTAGTCAGATTCAGAATCCAAAATGGGATCCAATTAATAATTGGCTCAAGAAAAATCTGAATCTAACTGAAGTTCAAAATGAATACATGTAAATGCCAGATTTTAATCAAGTCAGATCTGGATCCAGTTTTTGCTGTTATTCATCTAAATCAGGATCCGATTATGCCAGATCTGATTAAGGCAGTCTTGGTAATGCCTAGATCCGCTCCATTTACATCCCTACACGGTATCACACGAGAACACTTTGACAGGGTACACTACCTTCGGATCCGCTTATTGGTTGGGGTCCATATGAAAGACCAAATGTCCTAAATCTCATTGTTATGCAGACGGTGGAATAATTGGACTCCACGGTGGGACCTGATCCACCATACTTGGACCTAGGGATGCACATGAGCCAGGCTCATGCCGAGCTTGGCCTCCATTAGGGTAAGACCCTTCTTTATGTTAATATTATGAACAAAATTCATACACATATAAATCTATTTTTTTTATAATTATGTGAGCCAAGCTTAATGGTAACTTGGCTAAGCCTGATATATTGTGCTCTTGTCATTGAATTCATGATAATGCATGCTGAAATCATGGATTGTTGTCATCAAGATTTTGCTACACAATGTGGAGGGATTGACTTAATTAGATTCAAGCATGTGTAGCAGCACAAGAACATACATGGAGAAAAGAGCGAGGGTTCATGATTGAAGAAAAAAGGAGATAGCATCAAAAGGTTTTGAACTCGTATGATGAAAGAAAGGAATTCCAACAACAGAAAGTATAAAAGTTGTTTGCATTTCTGTCATAGTGGTAATCTTGTTGCCCAATATAAGTAAATGTTTATGTTTGATAGGATGAATTGAAGCCTACGCCACATAGATACTCCATTTTGGCTCCTACATCATGTCTCTTTATATATTAGTGTTTGTTTGTTGGCTTTTTTGTCTCTACAACTCGAAAGAAGAAAATAGAGAGTAAAAGAAAAGACTTGAAATTTTGTCCGAGAACCCTTTTTACAAAAACCTTTGTCCACCCTTTCCCTTCCCTTGTAAAAAAATCCAACAACCAGTTACGTAGAGAACTTCATAAAAATAATCATATCTGTATCGATGCGACATAAATTAACATTATTCAACTGTTGCATTGCTCTGCCATGTTATTCATCCTCCCCAGGTCATAGAGCGTGTCAACCACTAGGTTCACATTTAATCACCTTTGGTAATGTGTTTATGTTGTCAGTATCAGTACAAATCAGCCTGAAATGGCTGATTCACAAGAAAAATTAATACACATTAAGGGCTTGAATCAACTCTTTAAAAAAATTGAGCGATTCATGTCTAAACGATTCGGTACGATCAATTCTCTTAATCATATCAGACCTGAATCACCATATTTCGTTTCCTTTTCAGTTTTTGCAAAGAGCCTTGATCGAACCCTAACGCTCATATCTCCATTGTAGTTGTGTAGCACCACCACTGCACACTCTCCGGCCGTCGGCATCTCCACTCCACCACCGGAAGCCACCCGATACTCTCTCTCTCTGGTCACAATGGACGATTGTGTCAAATGGTGTGTGCTTTGTCGAGCTGCTGAAGAAACTACCTTTCATTTATTCTAGTCCTGCCCAATCTTTGTAGTCATTTTTAATAGAACGTGGAGATGGAGATATTCAGATGTAATTATCAAAGAAAAATCTTTTACGCTTGATATGCTCCTGGGCCCTGTTTGGATTAGACGATGCAAGTGATGAAAGCTTATGTGGAAGACATGGTTGCTTACTACTTGGTGGTTTGTTTGGATGCGCGCAATGATGCTATTTTCTGACAAATTCTAGTCATTCTTAATAATCTTATCCATAAAATTTTAGTTGATGTATATGCAATTCTATGTATGCATTGGTGGTGCCTTCTAGTATAGTGAATCCTAGTTGAGCTTGATTTTGTTGTCTGTTGCTATCCGTATGTAGTTTCTTTTTCTTTAGCTTCTTATTTTTCTATTTTTTATCTTGTTCGGTTCATGGGTTCAACATTTTGTTGATCTTCATGAGTGGTAACATTGATCTTTTTTTGGCTCTCTCTCTGAGATCCACCATTCTCCTTTCAGTATCATCGGTTTCTGACGTGTTGCGACTGGAAAATTCACACTGCTCCGGTGTCCTTTCGAATGATGCAAGGGCATGACTCGCCACTCGTGAGCGCTCGGGGTATGGACCCATTGGGAGACTCTTTCGAGAGGTACTCACCAGTTTCTTGCATTTTAATTAGGGTCAGTTCTCGCATTTAGGGTTTGAATAGTCAAAGGATGATCCACAAAACAGTACAAGATGCCTAGAATTTGGTGATTTTCTTGGGGTGATGGTAGGTGTGAGACCCAAGTTTTGAAGTAGCCGAAAACCGTATGAAAATGGTTACGATGAAGCACGTTTCGGAGGAGGCAGAACGCACAGGAGCGGTTTGCTCCATTTGGCAGAAGATGCTATGAGAAATGGTGCCAAGTCACGCTCGAGCGTGACAAACACGTGGCCCAATGGTTCATTGGACATGCCTTCGGTGGAGTCAGAGGGCGGGAATAGTTAGACCCATGCGACATAAGGAAGTCAGTTGAGGCAATGTGCTAAAGCCTCTCTGTCAAAGTGCGCGACTTTGGGTGGGAAGAAATAGAGGGAGGCATGCGGCAAAGGCACAAAAAGGAAAACCAATAGGCGCGCAACAAAGATGCTGCGGGCGGAATGACCGGTCGTGCAGACGGTTGCAAGAGACTTTCTGTGGGACCCCGGGATGGGCGGCAGTTAGACGCTAGGTGGTGGGGCGTGCGGAGGCCTCGTCCTTGAAGCGTGCGGCTTCAGGCTAAATTGTTGCGATGTGGGGGCCAGTGGGTACCAAGTGTGCCACCCACGTAATGTATTTGACCCTTTGGTAAAGCAAAGGGCTGGCTTTTTAAAGAGGCGCATGTTTCTTTGAAAAGGGAAAAATGACTTGTATTTAGCTAAGTGTAATATTGGGTTCCCTTTAATTGAAAAAGAGGAAAAACCCCTCTTTAAGGAAGCTTCGGTGTGTCTTTCAATTTTGGTTGTGAAAAAGGCTGCTAAGTTTTTATAAGGTTTCAGAGAGCTTAGGTCATGCAAGTTTAAGTTAGTAAATTTTTGCTTGTAACATTTGGTATCAGAGCCTAGGTTTTTAAGGAAAAACATGGCTATGACGACTGAAATCCATGAACGATTGGGGCGACTGGAGGAGTCGGTTGGTTCCCTTCACAAATTGAAGATGCTGCTACCCTATCCAACGAAGGACTTGGTCGCTTGGCAGCCTTAGAGTGCCAAGTAAGCGAAATGGTGACTCATGTTGATGGCCTTCTTGAAGGTATTCATCAATAGATGGCTGAAACCACAGATGGACTGGAACAGTAGGTGGTCATTCTACGTTGGGCATTGAGCAATGCCATGGTTTCTGAAACACTGAAGATTAAAGTCCTTGAGCCAAAGGCTTTTCTTGGTGCTCAAAGTTCGAAAGACCTTGAGAACTATCTTTGGGATATGGAACAATACTTTAAGGTTGTTCATACGAAAGAGGAGGATAAGGTCACTATCACAAGCATGTATATGCACAACAACGCAAAGCTTTGGTGGAGGACCAAACTCAAAGAAGATAGCAATGCAGGAAAGTGGCCTATCATTTCTTGGGATGACATGAAGCATGAACTCAAGCATCGATTCATGCCTTCCAATGTTGCTTGGTTGGCTAGAGAGAGCCTGCACTGTTTGAAACAGATCAGGTCTGTGCGTTAGTATGTCAAAGCATTCAGTTCCTTTATGCTTGACATAAAGACGATGGCTGAAGAGGATAAGCTCTTCTACTTCATGAGTGAGCTTCAATCCTGGGCCCAAACAGAGCTTAGATGGCAGGAAGTGGAGGACATGTCTTTAGCCTTGGCAGTGGCTGATCGTCTCTTGGATTTTTTAGTGCACGCTGGCACCGAATCTTCAAAGTGTTAGCCACAAAAATATGGGAAACAACCAAAGGGCAAGGATGACAGTAAAAAGATGGAAGATTTGAGAGAAATTCTTAGAAGTCCTCTAACTTTTCAGGATGCTTTATCTGCGAAGGACCTCACCGTGCTCGGGAGTGCTCGCAACACAAGGAGATGAATGCTACAGTGACGCAAGAGTCGACAGAGGAGCTCTTGTCATGTACGTCAGATGCCCTGGTGCACATGAACCCCTTGCGATTGGTGAATACGTTGCGGCAAGCGGTAAAGGAAGCACCTCTGAGCCCGAGACTACTTTACGCAGTGGTTCTTCTAAATGATGTGTTAGACTATGCCCTAATTAATACAGGGAAACATACATCTTTATGTCAACCCTTATGGTGGAAAGTTTTGGGTTGCAACTTACTCCAAACCCATGCCTAATGAAAGCCATCAATGTCAGCCCATCGACCGTGAGCGGTGAGGCATTGGTAGTGCCGACAAAAGTTGGTATGTGGAGAAGCACGTGCAACTTTATTGCTTGCACACTTGATGATTTCGATGTGATGCCGAGAGTGAATTTTCTTAGCCAAGCCACAACAGTTGTTTGGCCATATTTGTGGTCATTGATGATTGTGGATGACCATGCCTTGTTCTGCTTATTTCTGGTTCTTCGGCGATAAAAGTGATGTTGTCGTTACAATTGAATAAAGGATTAAGTCATGGAGAGCTAACCTTCCTTGCCTCGTTGGTGGAAACTGTGCCTGAGAAGGAAGCAAGCAAAGTTCCTTTGCTCGTGCAGGAGATCTTAGGCAAGTTTGCTGACGTGATGCCTGACAAAATGCCTAAGGAATTGCCACTGAGACGTGATGTTGATCACGCCATTGAGTTGGTGGCGGGTGCTTGGCCTTCTGCACAAGCGCCCTATCAGATGTCCCCACCTCAACTAGTGAAGTTGCGGCGACAGTTGAATGAGCTTCTGCAGGCAGACTATGTTCAATTGTCCAAGGCTCCTTATGAAGCGTCGGTGTTGTTCCAACAAAAGAAAGATGGCTCTCTTTGGATGTGTGTGGATTATCATGCCCTTAACAAGCTAACAGTGAAAAACAAATAACCATATACCGAGAGTGGAGGACTTGTTCTATCGGCTAGGAGGGGCAAAAATCTTCACTAAGTTGGATTTGCGGTTATGATACTATCAAGTCAAGATAGTTGAGGGGGATGAGTAAAAAATGACATGTACTACTTGATATGGTCGGTTTGAATATCGTGTAATGCCTTTTGGGTTGTGCAATGCACCATCCACATTATGCAACTTAATGAACAATGTATTTTGGCCTTATATTGATGATTTTGTGGTTGTATACTTAGATGATATAGTCATTTATAGTCCCTCTTTGGAGACTCACATGATGCACTTAAAGGCGGTGCTCAACAAGTTACGGAAAAACCGGTTGTTTCTCGAACCAAAGAAGTGTATCTTTGCTTAGTCAAGAGTCCCCTTTCTTGGTCATTATGTTAGTCGAGACAAGGTGGAGATGGATCCACGAAAGGTTCATGTCATTTGAAAGTGGCCAAAACCCACAGGGGTGTCTGAGTTGTGGTCATTTTGGGGGTTAGCTAATTATTATAGACATTTTGTGGAAGGGTACTCACGTCTAGCTGCACCCTTAACTGACTAGTTGAAGAAGGAGCGATCATGGCAGTGGTCGCTAAACTGTGATGAAGCATTCCGGTTGCTTAAGAAGAAGCTTGCAAGTGAGTCAGTCTTGCGATTGTTGGACTTTACACAACCCTTCAAGGTAGAAACCGATGCTTCAGATTGAGCATTGGGCGGCGTTCTGATGCAGACAGGGCACCCAATGGCTTATGAAAGTCATAAATTTTTAGATGCGGAACAACGCTACACGACTCATGAGAAGGAAATGACAGTCATGGTCAACTGCTTGAGGTTGTGGCAACATTATTTGTTGGGAAGACCCTTTGTAGTTCGGACAGATAATGTAGCAAACAACTACATCTTGACACAGAAGCGATTGAGTGCCAAACAAGATGTTGGCAAGACTTTTTAGCAGAGTTTGAAATAGAGATAGTGCACCGATCGGGCAGCTCTAACTAAGTAGCTGATGCACTGAGTAGAGGAGCGCAATCTAGCTTGCATGTTGCAGTTGTGTTGTCGCAAGTAACTAGGGAGTTGCTTTAGAAGATTCACGAAGCCTTGACAAACGATGTAGTCATGGCTTGTTTAATTGACATGGTGAAGGAGGGCACCTGTCGACGATTCTGGCTGCAGAAGGAGTCTTGTATACTAAGGATAGCTGAGTTTATGTGCCTAAGATAGGAGGCATTCGACGAGATCTCTTGAAGGAGATGCATGACAGTCCATGAAATGGCCATCCGGACTAGGACCACACTTTGGCGTTGGTGAACCAAGGGTTCTTTTGACCAAAAATGAAGGAAGATGTCAAACACTATGTTCGAACATGTTTGTTATGTCAACAAGATAAGATGGAGCGTGTAAAACCCGTGAAATTTACAAAATTCTAAATGAAAAAAGGGAGCAGTTATGTGAAATAGTAAGATTTTAAGTTAAGCAGTACAATTTTTATGACTTGTGGTTTCTAGAATGAAACCTGTAACAAACTCTTAAAGGTGGTTTTTGGATCCGAACTTTAGCGAGATCCGATGATCCGACCCGGTTCACGAGGCCAAGTGGAGAAATCCGATGTTTTTGAGATAATAGCGTAAGATCCAAAGCACATTTATGGTGAGAGAGTACAAGTTTAGAACCAACGGGTGAAAAATTCACTTGAAAATGAAAGAAATACATCAACAAGGAAAAACGTCCAAATATGACATAAAAGAATTTTTTTTGCAAAAGTAAACACCAAGTGATGGTGTGGTGTAGTGGTAGGGCACATGGTTGTTTGGAGTCCCATCTCAAATTCGAAACTCACGATGCGTCCCCATAGAAGTGAAAAACATTTTTTTTTTTTTATGAAATCCGGAACAAAATTGAATGGGTTATATACAATTTAATTCACACCCTTTGCAATGAAAAACAACATAGCACAAGTGGTGGGGCTTATTACCCCTTAGGTTGGAGACCCCAATTCAAAACCCCCTGTGCATGGATTTTTCCTTTTTGCACAAGAAAAGTGATAATTTTTACTTTAGTGGAAAAAAATAATAAATAAATAAAGAAGAGGGTAAAAACGTGGGATCTTAGCCAATCCTACTACTTAGGCTTCTTCATTCCACGTTTTCACATTTGTAGTGGAATCCCACCAATAAGGGAGAAGGGTACCACTAAAGCAACAAGTATAGGTGGTTGAGATAAATTTTCTAAAGAGAGGAAGGGGGCAATTTTGGAAATTCCAAGCACCCACTAAAAAGGTGGGCTGGAAGTTGAGTTTTTGAAAAACCTAAACTCCCCTAAGAAGGGGGGGGGGGGGGGGGATTAAATGAGAAAGTTATGATGGGGAGCCATACGAGACTACCCATCTCTCTCTCTCTCTCTCAACATTTCTTATTCCTCCTTCTCTTCCATTGTGAGGGTCAACCACCATTGCTGCTGGTAGTGTGAATCTCTATTGTTGTACGACTGGACTCCATTGGCATCGTAGTGGGCTCCAACGTGAAGAAGAAACCACCATCGTTGCCGGTCAAAGCTTCGAACGAGGTAAGGGGTGTTATGCTTATATGTTGTATTCCTTATCGTGTGGTACGATTATGAGGCTGGTGTTCACCAAAACCCAGTATCAAACCATACCCACCGTGGTTAGTTATGAGTTCCCAACCCAGCGCGGTTGAACACAGGTGCTATATAACACATCTAAAGTTATGCATAGACGTATATAGATATACCTATATAGATATCTTTATATATGTATCTGGATAGTTATTAAATGCTCTCTCTTTCGGTTAATTAAGGTTGTATAATATTTATTATATTGGTTCTGTGATTAGTGCATTGTGTCTATTTTGTAAGGATATACAAAGATAAGTTCTCGATTTTCTCCGGTGTGAATGGTCATTGGTGAAGACTTGAGTTTCTTTATAAAACGTTAAATCTGTTATGAGAATGGTCATGAAAGACCTAAGTTTTCTTTACAAAATGTTAAATCTGTTATGTGAATGGTCATGCATGAAAGACCAGAGTTTTATGCACAAAACGTTAAATCTGTTATGTGAATACCTGAGTTTGTTTTTTTTTCACAAACATTAATGCTGTTATGTAAAGGGTCATGCGTGAAGACCTGAATTTGTTTTTTTTACAAACATTAATGCTGTTATGTAATGGGTCATGCGTGAAGACCTGAATTTTTTTTTTCAAACTTTAAAACTGTTATGAAAAGGGTCATGCGTGAAGACCTGAGTTGTTTTAAAAAAAAAATGTTAAATCTGTTAGGTGGATGGTGGTTAGTTAAAATCTGGAAGAAAAAAAAAAAACACGGTCAAAGTGTTGGCAACCAAACATTTTTTTTTTATTAAGTCCATGAATAGGGATTTGCGTTTTATTTTTTTTTACCATTATTTGAAAACTGGAAAAAAAATATATATGCGTGGTCTTTTCCTCATTGAATCAATATTATTTTTTTTGTTTATTGCATATCAAGCATATTAGTTTATGACTGTATTCTTTGTTTATCCATGGTTAAAAAAAAATTTTCTGTCATGCATGTATTATTATTCTGTATGTATTTTATAGGCCCCTAACAGAAATTTGCATAAAGTGCTTACATATTATAATATGAACAAGAGGAATGAGATTTTTACTTAGAAATCCTTTAGGATTACGTGGTTTTAATTTTTACAACAGTCATTAGTTGATAATCAGACTGTGTGCATTTCTTTTATGGAACGCATTTGCTCTCATGTATATACATATACATATATATATATAAATAAAACACGTAGATTTGTGTTGTGACCATGTATGGCCCTGCTATACATTCACACACGAAGCTGAGGAGATGTGGTGAGTAGGCTGGAAATGGACCACACCTGTTGGGTGATCATATGACGTCGACACAGCGTGTTCGGCTGATCGAAACCGTGAATTATCACTTTGGTGATGCTGGCCTATCCAGCATATAGCTGGATCAACAACCCGTTAATGTTGCTTCTGGCTGAATGTCAGAGTTGTGTTTGGAACTCCATGTGAGTTTGCCAAAAACCACAGTACCCGTGCATGGGTTTGACAAAAGACGGCTTGACCTTGGTTTTTGTTTTAGGTTGCACCATTGTTGCGGACCACGATGACCTGGTGGTCGTTGTACTCACGGGATGTGGTTAGTCATTTTCGCAACCCAATCGACCCACTTTAACCAAGTGGAAGTGTGTACACCAGGTTTGGGCGACAGTTGTGGCGAGGGCCACAATGGCACCGATAAGTCAAAATGTAAAGCGCATAAGGAGGGACAACAATGCTTGCCACCGATATGTTGTTATTTTAGGGTACAAAAGAGTATACCATAAAATTAAGTTGTTGAACGTGGGTTTTCGGGCCAAGCCGATCCCAAGGAAACTTCACTCATTGGTGGTGCATATGTCACCCAGACTATAAAATGCATACAATTGGTGTGAACCCCGTGGCGGGTTTGGGATTTTTGGAAAATTCATTGTGGTGCGATGACTCGCACAGGAGAAACAAACAAAAGAATGTAAAACATCAAATCATATGGTTTTGGGTATACCTGGCAGAAGGTATATGTTACCGGACCCCTCGTAGTGTGATAGCTCGCACTTGGTTATAAAGAAAAATGTAAAATGAAATATAAAACCTTTGAGACTCTGGGTATACCTGAAAGACGGTATATGTTACCGGATTCTTCGGGCTCTGGGTACACCTAAAAGATGGTGTATGTTACTGGACCCATGATCTACCCCGGAGAGGGTAGGTGGTACAAGCTTCGTGGACATTCTTGTTTTCGTGAGAGCTAGGCGTCTCACCAGGTCCCCAGTCCACGAAGTTAGGGGACTAGGACTACCAGTATGTCCTAGGTGGTAGATCCAAGTCTTCTGCAGAAGTACAGGGTGCATCCTAATTCTTGTTCTAGCCACTGGGGAGTTCTCTCTCGGTCATTGACCGTCCCCTTTGGATATCCGTACGGCTAGTCATACGGGTTATTAAACAATAGACGCCCGTATGGTCTCGGTCCGCTACGAGGTCTATGCCTGTGCGTACCCACAGGGTAAGAGTAAGATAAACATTAAATAATTTAAGTTAAATGAAATACTCATTCTTGAAGAATCGGGAATTGTCGTTATGACTTTTGCAAAACTTGTAGAATCTACAGCTTATGCTAATGTGAATAAATGTAACTTTAGTTCAGTTATCTGTTGCACTGTATCAACGATTAGAAAGCATAATCATTTTCTTAGAATGATATAAATTTCCATGCTGGTTATATCTATAGTTGTTGCACATATTTATACACATGACACTGAGCACCACATATAAATATAATGCTTCTTACGCAGACAGGGGAGTCTGACCCTTCTGCTTTAAATGTTTTTCAGGTAGTAATTAAATCGGAGCATCGTTGGCGTCGCGTATGGAAGTAGTCAAGAAATCTCAGTTTTTCAGTGTTTACTGTTCGAACTCTGATTAGTAGATTTACATTTCTGTTATGGGATGTAATTAATGACATTAATGTTTCAATTAATGAATGATATGTTTAGTACTTCTCTGTTTTACCCTGTAATGCACCCGACTTGTGTTTTCGCACTTCCGCTATTTAAAAAAAAAAAATACTCTAAAATTTTTACTATAAAAAGTTGGGGCGTTACAGTTTTGGTATCAGAGCAGGACTGAATAATCTGAGATCTTGGCTCTTCCAGCGACCGCGATGACTCTGTAAGTATGTAGAAAAGTTGTTTTTATAATATAGAGATAAAAACATATGAGTGTGTATGATTAATTCACAAAATCATAGCTCAGGTTGTAATGAATTTTATTTGCTCGAATAGATGGCGTGGGCAAATCGTTGCAACGATATTATGGAAACACTACATAATCTGGCCGAAGTAGTAGGCCAGCAAGCTACGACAATGCAGCAGATGGGCGACAATCTACACCATGTGGCCCATGAGAGGAGTACAAACGGTGGGACTATGTCCTACAAAAAATTCATGGACATGGATCCCCCTGCTTTCTCTGGAAAGACGGATCCATAAGCTGCTGAGAGTTGGATTCGGGAGATTGAACGTATCTTCCGTGTACTGGAGGTGCCCGAGGAGCGTCGGGTGGACTTTGGGACTTATCGTCTCAAGGATCATGCTGAAAAGTGGTGGGAAACCACCAGGGCAATCAAGTTCCAAGACGGCCCAGTATCCTGGACTGAATTTGTAGAAGTCTTCAATGCCACCTATTTTCCCAAGCACGAGAGGGCAAAGAAGATGCAAGAGTTCTTGGACCTGCAACAGGGTGAGATGTCCCTAGCAGACTACATCACTAAGTTCCACAGTTTGGAACGATATTGTCCGAACGTGTACACAAGCTACGACAATGCAACAGGGTGAGATGTCCCTAGCAGACTACCAAGATTGAACGTGTAAACATGGGTTCAATCTTGGTAGTGATTGATCGATTCTCTAAGTAAGAGACGTTCATCCCTATCCCAAAAGTATGCACCGCTGAACAGATAGCCAGACTCTACTTCAGCAATGTGGTAAAGTATTGGGGTATCCCTATTGACATAGTGAGTGACCATCATGCCAGGTTTACTGTGCGATTTTGGACCTGTCACTTTGAGTTGCTTAGCACGAAATCAAACTTTTCAACAAGCAACCATCCGTAAAGTGACAGACAGACTGAGCAGATAAATGTGATATTGAAGGAATATTTACGGCATTATGTGACCGTGAATCAAAAGAATTGGGTGACATTGCTAAAAAAGCTCAGTTTTGTTATAACTTGCAGAGGTCTAGCAACATTGAGTGGAGTCCCTTCGAAGCTGTGATGGGGCAACAACCTCTTACTTCAGCGGACTTAGGTTTGACTGAATAGGGAAAGTGCTCTGCAGCAGTTAGAATAATTCGTGACAAGAGAGAGACTATGGATGAGGCACACGACTGTTTGGCCAAAGCTGTCAAAAGAATAAAAGAGGCAGTTGACCGAAACTGAAGGCCTTTGGAATTCAAGGAAGAAGACTCAGTAATGCTTAAGTTGATCCCTCAGATTTGGAAGAAAGTCAATAGCAAGTTGGTACACCATGGTTTAGCTGTGAGGTACGATGAACCCTTTAAAGTGCTTAAGAAAATTGGCACTATGGCTTATAGGTTGGAGTTTCCTTCAAGGATTAAGTCACACCCAATTTTTTATGTTAGCTTTTTGAAGCCTTATCATGATGACAGTGAGGAGTCGACACGAGGAGTGTCCAGCCGAGCTCCACCAAACATAAGTGTCCAACTTGATCGATAAGTAGATCGAATCCTTGGCCATAGGTGGAGTGGCCATGGCAAGAAAGCTTGGTTTTGCGAGTTCTTAGTCAAGTGAAAAGGTTTGCCCGAGACTGAGAACAGTTGAGAGCGCGATGCTACTCTTTGGCGATTTGAAGAGTTAGTTAATTCCTACTTAACTGGCTCGACAGAGATGTCAAGCTAGGTGGGTGGGGGAGGCCCGTGAGATCCAAGTTTTGAAGTAGCCAAAATCTGTATGAAAACAGTTACGGTGAAGCACGTTCCGGAGGAGGCAGAACGCGAGGGAGCACTTGGCTCCATTTGGCGGAAGATGCTGTGAGAAATGGTGCCAAGTCACGCTTAGGCGTGACAAACATGTGGTCGAGTGGTTCATCGGCCACGCCTCTGGTGGAGTCAGAGGGCGGGAACAGTTAGACCCATACTGTGGATGAAAGTCAGTTGAGGCAACGTGCTAAAGCCTCTCCATCGAATTTCGCGGTTTCGAGCGGGAAGAATTAGAAGGAGGCATGCGACAAAGGCCCGACGGGCGAAACCAAGAGGCGCGCTGCAAAGGTGTTGTGGGCAGAACGACCGGTCCTGTCGGCGGAACGACCGATCATGTGGACGGTTGCAAGAGACTTCCTGTGGGACCTTGGAATGGGCGGCAGTTAGACGCCAGGTTGGCGGGGCATGCGGAGGCCTTGCCCTCGAAGCATGCAGCTTCAAGCTAAACTATTGGGAAGCAGATCAGGTCATGCTGAAAATGAGCGTTTTTGCTCATGTGGGCATCTTGGCCGTCTGTTTGCATTTTGGATGAATGCCACGTGGTTTTGTTGACTTTTGAGCTTTTTAAAATGCAAATGGGATGGCCACAATGTCAGCATGAGCAAAAATGCTCATTTTCACCTGACCTGATATGCTACCAAACTATTGGGGGGTGTGGGGGCAAGTGGGTGCCAAGTGTGACACCCATGTAGTGTATTCTACTTGTAGTTGGCTAGTCATGAGTCATATATATATATATATATATATATATATATATATATATATATATATATATATATATATATATATATATATATATATATTGAGGGAAAAAAGCATGTCTCTGTAATCTCCAAAATCAATGATGAAACCCATCACATTAAATAAAAAAATACAGATGAAAAATTCTTCAAAGCCTAGGATCCAAACTCCAACAAACAAACCAATGGAGCCTACGAGGGAACCACTCATCTGACAGGGGCTATATGCGGGTTCGACTGGCAAGTTGGATTTTTTTTTTGAAAAATAGGTCATTAGGACATGGAATCTTTTAATTTTATCAATAAAAAAACTAGTTTATGATATATTAATGTTAAAATGCATTTTTATTAAAATATTATTTTAAAACATTAAAATATTATCTATTCACCGCATGTCTATTCGTGTCACTAATGACCCACCACCAAAATGGCGTGTCCTTATGACATAGGATTAGGGCTGGTAAACAAGTCGAGCTTGAAGTGTTCACGGCTTATTTTTCTGGCAAGCCAAGCCGAATTCAAGCTTATAATGAGCTCGAGTTAAACTAGTTGAGTTCAAGCTTACTTGTGTAGAGAAAAAATGCATTAGTTTAGAGTTGAAAGAAATAGGATTACAAAAAAAAAAAATACATGTAAAAAAATACCTAACGAGCTTATACGAGTTGAGTGGAGCCAAGTACCTATGGTTTAGGTTCAATTTGCCAAGCTTATTTTGTGAGTTTGAACGCTTTCTAGCCGAGCAGCTCAGCTTGTTTTCCAGTCCTACATGAGATAGAGATGACTCATGAAAGACATCAAGTTGACAAGATGTTTGAAACATGATGAAAGTTTGTACTTTCTTGTGGACACCTTGGGTTTTCCACAAGTGAACTTGTTGAGTAGGGTGGTTCATCCAAAAACAAACAAACAAACAAACCATGAGCAGAACTATTGAACTCAGGTTTTAGTCGGATTGGGGTTTAAATGTAAGACTTAATATCAAACTTAGATCTAATTATTAACCAGAACTATATTTGGCTACCAAACCCGTCTAACAGACTTGGATTTGGGTCAGGTGTCCGGTGGCACGGGACCTGTTGACATCCCTACTGATGGGATGCAGCCCAGAAACCTAACGAGTGTGGCGCTTGACCTCAGCCCAACTAGTAAACTGATCGAGCCTGGATAAGCACAAAGTGGTATCTCTATGGAGCTTGGCCGGATCCAGCCAAACCCATTTAGTGTTTGGTTTTTCAGAGTTCAGACCCACCTAAGCCCAACCCAACCCGAACTGGAGAGAGTTGGGTTGGGGTTTTCGGCAGGTCGATGACTGGGCCAGGCCTGTGGGTCCACCCATACTTTTCACGTTTCAGATAAATAAAATCACACAAAGATTGGATAGAGACGACAGCCGCCGTCCAAGGTGCCCCCACGTCATGTGGCGGACAGGCATCCATCCCCTTCTTTTTTCTTTAAACAAAATTCATTCCCCACCCATCTCACATGAGACGGTGAAAATCACCACCCTTCCCTGGATTTCCGGCGACCGCAACGGCCACAGCGAATGTTCCGGCTCGCCAAAAAAAACACAGGCTATAGACGTGTCAATCTTCCGTTGGACCGTTATTCGGGACATTGAGGTTGGCTATCGGCTGCAACCACTTCTCCGAGCACAACCTCCCAGACCGACAGAGAGCCTAAGAATAAGATTGGTTAGCGCTCCCGGTAACCCTAGGCGATAAGGAATAGGAAGGAAGGAAGAGAGCACTAGCCAAACCCTAATCCTAGAAAGGAAGAGAAGTAGAGTACAGAGAGAGAGAGAGGTAAGTGATGGAGGATGTGAGTCCTAGGAAGGAGGAGGGAGGCGTTGATGGTGGAGGTGGGAAAGAGAGGGAGGAGGAGACGTTGATGGCGGTGGTGGACTTCGACATGCTGTGCGCGACAGTGGCACTCCAGACGAGGGGGTTCTCGCCAGCGGGGGGAGGTGGGAAGGTGGAGGCCGACGGGGGAGGAGGAAGAGGAGGAGGAGGCGTGCAGAGGATGTGGGAGGGCGAAGTCCTCGACTGCTTCCAGGATCGCCGCATCGCCATCGACTCCGTCTGGTGAGATTTTTTCTCTCTCTCTCTCTCTCTCTGTTAGTTTAGGGTTTAGATGGATTATTGTTTTTGTGACAAGTTTTTGATTTGTAGGGTTTGTGATTCTTATGCATTTTTTTAGGGTTTTGATTTTGTTTTATTTGGGGGAGAATCTGGTTGCAGTTGTCCCAGTTGCACATTTGGAAAGAACATGAAGAGAGCCGGGTTTGGTCCGTGTTTCCTTCGGGTGAGGAGCTTTCTGTTTTGGGGGATTTGGATTTTTGAGTTGCTGTTATTATGTGAAATTTGATTTTTTCTGTTGAAAGTGTGGAGCTAATGACAGCATTTTTCATATGAATACGTTTGATTTTGTGGATTTGGTTAGTTTGCGAAAGAAAGTAATAGTTTGTATCGTTAATTACTAGATTCATCATTAAAATGGCTTGAAGTAACTCATGATGGTGGTTGTAGAGTTAAGAGGGCATGCCTCTCATGATTTCCATTTCTTTTTTTAATCGTTTCTTGCTGGAAATAGATTGGTGAAATATTCATGGTATGCAACGGCTCGCTGGTTTGAAACCCATCAGAGGAACTATTATCAAAGGGAGAAATAGGACCAAAAAGAAATTGAAAGGAAAAGAGGATGAGAATTGTTTCTTCTACACTAATAGAATAATTTACGTTGTTGATCAGCTATTAGCTGTTCGAATTACGTTGTTGCTGTAACAGCTTGCTTCTCTCTAGAGTTCAAGTAGTTTTATCTGTTTTACGCTACTAAGTGATTCTTTTAGCTATTCTCAAATACTTGCAAGTCTTTCTACATTATTTTTTGTCTACTTAATCAATTCTGGGCCATTAAAATGGTTTATGATATTCTATGTCAAACTTTATAACTTATGAGGTTAACAATTTTCATCTTTAGTTAAAAGTAAGATATTCAAATATTTCCACAGAGTTCATCTTTCACTCTTTTGTCTCATAGACAAGTTGCATTTGAAGCACAAGACATGTTATGCCAATGACAAAAGGCCAAAGTGCTTGTCAACAGTAGACGAAGGCATGAAGCCAATAACAGGTGTCTTCCATAAGTGGTGTGCTATTGTTGCGACATTCTGAATTAGGCAACCTGCACATGTATTTATGTGTTTAATCAACATTGGATCTTTCAAGGGACTTTTTGAAACCTATGTAAATGAGCTAGTGAATTCTATGTCACATGGTTGTGGATGCAAGACACGATGTAGATATGCTTGGTACTAAAAGACCATTTTCAAAAATTAGGTACATATATTGTATATATTTTTATTACATATAATATACAATGTATATTATACATTTAAAAAAAAACTATATATAGTTATAAGAAAAAACGAATGTAACATGAATATAACACGGTAAGTGACGAGAGATTTGAATTTTGGGTTGAAAAATTCAAATTTGAACATCCAAATTCAAATCAAAACAAAAATTTTAGGACAAATATGGTTGGATACAGTGTTAACTGTGTTGGACACAGTGTTGACCCAGTACAATGTATATTATACAAAAACAAAAACTATATATAGTTATAGGAAAAAACGAATGTAACATGAATATAACATGGTAAGTGACGAGGGATTTGAATTTTGGGTTGAAAATTCAAATTTGAACATACAAATTCAAATCAAAACAAATTTTTTAAGATAAATATGGTTGGATACAGTGTTGACTGTGTTGGACACAGTGTTGACCCTGTACAATGTATATTATACATTAAAAATAAAAACTATATATAGTTATAGGAAAAAATGAATGTAACATGAATATAACACGGTAAGTGATGAGAGATTTGAATTTTGGGTTGAAAATTCAAATTTGAACACACAAACTCAAATCAAAACAAAATTTTTAAGATAAATATGGCCGGATACTGTGTTGGACACAGTGTTGACCCTGTCCTACAGGAATCGTGTAGTGTCCTGGGTCCGAATCCTTGTCATGTCATATCGACATGTGTCAGTAATCAGTACACTGATTTTTAACTACGGCACTATCCAAGTATTTCTAAATGGTATTTAAGCTTGTATTTACTCTTGGATTGAAATGGATAAAGCATGTTATAGACATTAAAAGATATTTATGTTTTCATTTTTGCCTTAGTGGTTATAGGTACATAAGTTGTTTGGGAGATTGGACTGTACAACTTAATGATGTCTAGGTATTTGATGTGGCTTCCTTGATTTAATTAAAAATTAACTGTGCTTGACTTTAGTGATTTCCTTTTAGATGCACTGAGGCCCCTTTATGGTCCAATTGGTACTTTCTCTGAAAAAGAAAAACTTCAGTTTTACGTGTCCCTAAATACACCTAAGGATTATTTTCTGCTAATGCAGGGAGCTGTACATCTTTTCCTTTTAGTGGCTGCTCTTCTTGGTTACATTGCATTTGGTGTCACAAAGAGACATCATTTTCTATATGTAGCTGTTGCTTTGACCATTTCGCTTGCAATATATCTTGGCTACTTTCGTCTACAGATACGAAAGCAATTCAATATCAAGGTATGTATGTATGCGTTTTTGTTTTTGCTAAGTCTACATTTATTTGAAACCTCCAGTGTATATTTTGGTAATGTCTGAGAAATGATGTTAGCTTTATCTACTTATGTGTCTGCCTTGTGAAAGAATATTCATTAATTTTCTATGCAAGTTGGTTGTTTGGAAGTTTTACATACTACACAGGTTAGTGGCAAACTGTTGTATTTGATACAATAAGATTTTGTAGGATTTAACGTTATCCACTATCCCTATTGTTTTTGTACCGATCTTCTTGCACCGTGACATATCTTTTTTCCATAAAATGTGCCGAAAATGTGGTCCATGAGGTTGTGTAATAAGTTTTTCTGGTTGTAATGGTTATTTTATCGTAGTTATGTTGTGAACGGCTATTTCATGCTCATTTTGTTTGTAACTGCCTCTAAAAGATCCATTGTTGAAAGCTTTGGTACAACTATGCATGTTCTACGTGTTGCAAACACTTGATTATTGTTGTCCAAAGTAGAGAACCTCTTAATCATGCACTAAACCACCTTTTGCCCCTTCTTCATATGCTTTGAGAAAAGCTGATCATGGTTGTGGTTCAGAATCAGGTTGAGGCCCTGTCTAGGTCCTCCAGATGGTATTAGGCTGGATTCTCTTCTGAGCCTTTCACAGACCTTTTGTTCTGGATTCGATCACACATTGTAATGCTTTTCACTTTTCCAGGCTCAAGCCTGGCCCCACTGAGACCCCTCTATCCTTAAATGAGCTGGTCCAGTGTTGTGAAAAGCGTTGAGGCGTTGCGAGGTGCTCCACCAAAAACTGAGGTGAGGCGTAAAGCGTAAGCCTCAAATTTTTTTTTGAAAACTTAAAAAACATTATAAAAAAATATCTAAAAATATAAATAAATAAAGAAATGCTTTATTGATGAAGTAACAACCAATAAGAAATAGAAAATCTCAAATCAGTACTGAGATTAGCATATAAAAGTAACTAAGAAACTGATTACATAACTGGAAAACTAATTATATAATTGAAAAATATAATGTCCTATAAAGCAACAACCAATAAGCAATAGAAAAACTCAAATAAGTACTAAAAAATATGAAATTGACATATAAAAAGTAAAATAAACTAATTTAAAACTAATTAAAAGCTTACTAATTAAAAATAAAAGTAAAACAAACTAATTAAAACTTCTTCTTCATTAAAAGCTTACTAATTAAAAATAAAAGTAAAATAAACTAACTAAAACCTCTTCTTCTTCTTGGAAGTTTGTCTTGGGAGAATTTTTTGTAAGTTCGAAACTACAGGAGGTGTATTATTACAAATGGATTTTGTCAATTGCATTTCTGTGATGCTTGATTAATCCTTCAGAGCATGTTGAATTAACTGTAGTAATCTTCATCTCCTGCTGGTTTATCAGCAGATGGTTCAGTATTCTCACCTTATGGAGGTTATGCTCTTGCAGGGTACTGACAGTGCTTTGGATGATTGCATGAACCATCTTCTTTGTCCATGTTGTGCATTATGCCAGGTGTGTTTATGGAACTGCTGTTTTGCTGTTGGCCGTTGCAATGTGCGTAGAAACAAGGTGCCTATGTAATTGAAGGTGTATGGGACTCTGAAGATGAACCCTAGTTGGTTATTGCAAGCGAAATCTGTTAAATTTTCTCCAAGTTGTGACAAAACAAACTGCACTAGACAAAGGCCCAAGTTTTTTCAGAACCTTCTTGCCATTCCTCTTTACCTTTAGGTGGTGGTTAGATGCAACTGCTGATCCAGATGAACGGGAGAAAATGGGATCTTCTGTTATAGATGATAATGCAATTTTCCAGCTTATCCCATTTATCTGGGTAAGTGGGTGCACCCAAACAACCCCTTAAGGAAAAATATCTCGAATGACCTGATTTGAGTTAGCATCAATTGGCAAATTTTGCCAAGTTAAATGATTTAGCAAAGCACCAGATTCAGCTGATCCTTCAAGTGACTTGGTCGTTTTTTGCCTCAGTAGAATCAACTAGAAACTAACACTTTGGACCAACTTGACTGTTAGGCTAGGTTGCATATGTCCAAATTGCTTGTCTAGTCTTTTGAAATTCCGCCATTTCTTCAGTCTTATCTTTCATTGAATAACTGACATTGTGCTGATTCAGGAGTGCTATATAAACCTGACTATGATGCCAGAATTCAGTTTCTGAACCTAGACTCTTATTTTGCAGGAAACCAGAACGTTGGAAATGAACAATGTTCGAGATGGAGTTTGGCATGGCAGAGGAGACACGATATGCATAAACAGGGCAGGCAACGGTCCTCTTTTAGAACTCTGCGAAACTCCCCTGATACTATCTACCAAATCACCTGAAGTTTGCAGCATGGAGAGACCTGAAAACAGTGTCAGCGTTCATTCATGGAATGCAGACAGCAACTGTTCAGTTCCTCTTGTACCACCAACCTTCTAAGATGGTTGGTTGGTTGTGTGAATATCTAAAAAATGAAAAATCCCATGCTTATTTATCTGTACACGCATCTAATTTAGCGTTGTAATTCTATGTAGAAGTGTACATGTCAATCACTCTGAGTCGGTAAAATTAAATTCAGCTATTGACTAACTCATGAGTTTCATGTCTATACTTTTCCCCTAGTACATGTTGAAACTGGATGAATCTGAATGATAGCAGCTCAGAAGGCCATTTATCTCATCGTGGGCTTGTGTGAATCTTAACCTTTTGTCGTGCTTCTTTTCTTTTGTGATAGCACTCGGTGCCTTCATGGGTGTCATAGGCTTATCTGAAAGCTTTGTGCGTCACCTGGTAGTTTCAACCAGGTCAGTCTTCCGAGTCGAGAAAGCAACACAAACACCCTGCAGAAAGGTGCACAATCGCAATAAAGCATGCACAAACTTAAAGAGAGCAACCGAGAGATAGAAAGAAAGTAACCCATATTCATAAGTTGCAAGATTACAAAAAAATGTAAGAGGGGGGGGGGGGGGACCCGTAACAATTGTTGTTCTCGGGGGATCTTAGGCCAGAGGCTATTTATGTACATTACGAAGGATCAAAGAGGTATTTACATCAAGAAACAAAGGTGTCAACATGGCGGCCTGAAACATTCTCTCCCGCCTAAACTGGTGCCATCCTCGACGTAATCTGTTGTTGGTAGTCTTCAATGGTTTGCTGAAACTGGTGAATATTTCTTGTAGTCTCCCAACTGGCTTCACTCTCTGGCAATCCTTTTCATTTCACAAGATATTTCTTCACTTCTCCTAGATAATTGTTGATGTGGCCCATGATGAATTCAATTTCACTAGAGGTCGATGTTGGGGCTCGTTGAGGAATGAGAGCCCGTTAAGGTAGACTACAATCGAAATCATCTTCATCTTCGTTGAAGGGTTTTAGATTACACACATGAAAAACAGGGTGAACCTGAAAACTATTAGGAAGGTCTAGCTTATATGCTAACTTGTCAATCCTCTGGATAACAGAATGATTCATCATATTTTCGAATGAGTCTTCGAAAGATAGTCGTTCTCTTGGGGTATAGTTTGACCAATACTTTATCTCCGACTTGGAACTCGACATGTCGACGATCTTGATCTGCCCACTTCTTCATTCGTTTCACAACTTTGTATAGAATTGCCTTTGCTAATTTCGTCTAATCATGCCAATTCTTGATAAAGTTATACGCAAAGGGAACCTTTCCTCGACCTTGGGCGGCGATAGAGTGTGGTGTTTGAGGTTGTTGTCCTGTCATAATCTTGAATGGACTGTGTCTCGATGATTTACTCTTTTGAAGATTGTAACAGAATTGAGCGATATCCAATAAATTTGTCCAATTTTTCTGATTTGCACATACAAAGTGCCTTAAATATTCTTCCAGTATCCCATTAATACGTTTAGTCTGACCGTCTGTTTGCGGGTGAAAACTGATAGAAAAGTGTAATTCTGATCTCAGTAACCGAAAGACTTTTCTCTAAAATTTATCTGTGAACTGGGCATCCCGATCGCTGATAATGCTCTCTGAAATGCCCCAATATTTCATGACAAGCTTCACAAAGAGTCGAGCCGTATCTTTTACTGAACAATTGTTATGACCACATGTGCAAAGGTTGCATATTTTGAGAATCTATCAACTACAACGAAGATGATACTATTTCCCTCAACTTTTGGCAGACTGACTATAAAATCTATAGAAATGCTCTCCCAAGGTTGGCTTGAAACGGGAAGAGGCTCTAATAGACCCACAGTCTTCTGATTAATGGTCTTATCCTGTTGGCAAATCAAACAAGTACGTATATAACCATCTACATCGTTACACATTTGAGGCCAGTAATAAACTTGCTCCATCAATGCCAATGTTCTTTCTTGCCCCGGATGTCCTACCCAGGGAGAGTCGTGACATTCTTGCAATATCTCTCGACGCAAGGATCCTCATTGGGGTACATATACTCGATTCCCAGTTGTTATCAACAATCCTTTTTGTTCCCAAAATCGTATTGCCTTTCCTTTTTTTACCAGAGAGAAAAGATGTTATGCCATGGGGTCTTCTCACAAGCCCTCTCGGATTCTGTCGAGAAGGTCACTTCGAGGTTCAGTATTCCCACTTTTATCTTCAATCAAAGATGCCAATCTGACCTTCATGCTTAGTGTGTCTGCCACTACATTAGACCTTCTCGGCTTGTACTCTAGAACCATATCAAATTCAGCTAAGAACTCTTGCCACCGAGCATGTTCTATCTGATGATCTACTCGGCTGGTACTATTGTGGGAGGCCTTGCACCCGATACTAACTCTATCTGATGATCTACTTTCCTTCGCGGCGGCAATTTTCTTGGCAACTTCTGGGGCAAAATTTCTTGAAACTATTTTAATATCGTAATAATAGGAGCTGGTATATCTTTGGGGGGTTTCCCCTTTGTTTCTTCTCATACTGCTACTAGAAATGTTCGATCACCTCGTTGAAGGCCCCGTTTTATCTGAAATGCAGACACCATATGGACGTTCGACGTTTCCGATGTCGAGGCAGGGATCATACAAGGGGACTCTTCACTCATAAAGTTGACGACGTCCAAGTGGAGCATGGGCACCGCCTTACTCGCCCGTAGGAACTCCATGAAGTAGAATACCAAAATGAAGAGAAGGGCTCGGTACTCCTGATTAGTTGGTTTCAAATTAAGGCATTCGAGTTATATCCACACGCGATTGATAGAGCCATGCGAGGGTGTGAATCCTTTTCATGGGTAGTAGTTTCCTTTGTCAACTGGTAGGATTGACTTGTGAATGTCACCAAGTTGACAGGACATCACAAGTTCGAATCCCACGGGTGGCGTCTCTGGCCGTAAAGCCAAAGCTGGATGTACAAATTAAGGGTTTTACCCACCCCAGGCCAGCCAATGTGCGGTCGGTGATGAACTGTTTTTATTTGGACTATTATAAAAAGACCAACAAAATTCAAGTATTAGAAAAGAATGGATTTCTTTGCCAAAGCTGTACAACGGATAAGGGAATGAATGAATAAGAATATTTTTAGAGAATCACATATGACACTTCTAAGTGCAAAATCTGATATAAACTGAAGAAAAAAACAAGGAATAAAGGGCACGTTTGCTTTAACTCCCATGCGAATCATTCTATAATGAGAACGAGAGAATGATTCTCAAGAAATATCATTCTCCCACGTGGCTGCGTGCAAATGTTAGAGAATGATTCTCAAGAAATATCACTTTCCCACGTGGCTGGGTGTAAATGTGAGAGAATGATTCTCATGAGTTCACGCTTTTGGCCTGAGCAATGAGAAAGGAGTCACAAGTCACAACATGCATGTGACTCCAATTCTCATGATGCTACTACTCACACTCGAAAGTCCCAAATGAAATGGTAAACTCTTAACCCCTTTTGCATGTGAAGCAAACACACATGCTCAATACGGTTTGACATTAGTCCCTTTAAATGCTTCATGTCAAGTGGGCAACTCCATGGGGGCAAGGGGTAAGCCCACAAAGTTTTACGCTGTCAGGACAGCAACCGTAAGTACGGTAGGCGCGCTAGGTCTCTGACCTTGAGGGTAGTTTCTTCATTTAAATATAAAAAAAGTGGCAACACAACATGGCTCCAAAGGGGTTGTGGTCCCTTGGCCACTAGACAGGCGGTCAAGGTTTGATTCTCATGGGTGTCTTCCCTCTGCATAAGCCGGCAGGAGTCTTAGCCTCAGAATTTTACGTCACCGCCCGACATGACATCGGTATGACAGCCAACTGAGCCAGCTTAACCAACTCTTCATGCCGGATGCAGTTTATTACACCAACAACAACAACAACAACTACTACAACAACTACGCCTTCATCCCAAAACAATTGGGGTCGGCGAAATGAACCAAAAAAGAAAATCATTCTGGGTCTTCCACATGAATCCTTCTCCTCCAATCATTTCTATCCAATGCCATGTCCTCGGATGCAGTTTCTTTTGGTTATAAAAAAAAGCCAGTGGCAACAATATGTATATCTTACTATGCGCATCTTATTTTATATTTTAGTGTCATAAAAAAAGCCAGTGGCAACAATTTTTCCTGATAAATGCATGGTCGACAAACTGCATTTTCCCCCCTTAGTCTACTGTGACATAGGCCAATTTGAATAACCGGGAAAAAGTAAAGCAATACAAGGAATCAAATGAGAAATAAAATCACATACCTCAAAAAATTAGTAAATTATTTATAGAATATGATTTTTAATGGATTAAACTCTACACAAATAAATGATCAAGCTATTATATATTTAAAAAGAAATTCAACCACTTGTTTTATCATGTTTGCGCCAACAAGTTGTTTGATGAATATATATGGCGCATAATTCGAGGAATAATAAAAAGTTTAGGTGACGGTGAATGTAATGTATTTATTTATGTGAAAGGCTGATTATTCTGATATTTGAGTTAGAATAAATATTCTGATATGATTCTCATTCCATCTGAAAGAATTTTCTTAGTAGCAAAGTATGAGTAATATTATTAGTTAATTTATAAAAGCGAAAGTACAAGGATCCTTCACTCCTGCATTCTGTGGGCTCTATCAATTGGGTTAGATCCGATACCCGAATAAGTTGGGTATATAAACTGGGGCGGTGGATCCAAGTCCATGTCAAACTGGACTCAGTTTGCTAGATCCGGGAACTGGATACAGACACCGTGTTGGGACATGTTCAAATGATCGCGCGGATGGTTCTTTTCCGTTTCTTAACTTGCTGCAAACAGTTGCCGGAACAGGGTTGGTTGACAATGCTTCACCTGGATCTGAATCCACATCTAGCTCACAGGATCCCATGACCAGGAAGCGGATCGGTAGGGGTATGGGTCGATGGGCCGGGTACAACCCGATTCTGATATGCACTGCATCTGGCAGGATCCGAGTTTGGTAAGAAAGAAAGAGGTCCAATTAACACTTTGGGTTGGATCCACATGGTCCAATTATTATATGGAGCTGTGTATGGTTTATTAAATTTCATACCATACTTGGGTTTGACCTAAGTTCCAATTATGATCCGAAAATTTTAATGTAAAAAACATAAAATTTATTATTTTACTATTATTGACCGGATGTGGCTTATCTTATCCTTATTAGGACCTCGCTATGATTTTTATTGTAGAGACAGTCTGACCCAGATCTGGACCTGGTAGCAACACCTCAACGTCCGATCCGGGTTAGGGCCCACACAGATAAAATATAAGTCCAACCTCATTGGCACCCCTAGTCAGATTTGAATCCGAATTTTGTCTTGGACTCAGAGTTTCGTGTCTGACCCATTTGGATCCCGAAGAAACAATATAACCATTATTTGGGTTCAATTTTTGGTCCACATTTTGGGTTGGGACTAATTAATCCAACCCCGAACCTGGCCCAGTTACACCCCGAAATATTGGTGGATATAATTAGTTCCTAATCTGAAGAATGTAAAAGATTCAGGTTAAGTTTGATTCAGACCCGGATCCAACTATATATTGTTTACCCGATTTGGGACCCAGATCCACACGAAGAGAACATGCATGTCCCAAATCCGACTAGATTCAGACAAGTGTTTGCCTTATCCAGAAAATGGGTCAGATCCAGTGCAGGCCCATGATGGACTCCCAAACTGATTTGTATCTGCATCTCTACTGGGACCGAACCAGACCCAGACATATGGTGACATGGAGAATCCCCACAAAAGTTGGACCTGGACCCAGACTCATTTAGTCCAAATCGAACCAGACCCATTTACTGGTCCCACATAGGGGTGTCAATGGTTCAGGTTTACCCGGACCCGATCTGATCCAAACCTTATAAGGTCCGGGTATGGTGATTAATAAGAAGACCCGGGTCTGGACCCGAAGATCCAATTAATATATAGACTCAGGTATAGTTTGTGAAAATTTATACCAGACCATGGGCCTGACCCAAGTTCTGGTTAAGACCCATAATTTTCTAATATAAAATGATAAAAAATATTATTTTACATGGTGTGGTTCGGGTCTAATTTGTGTAGTTGTTATCGGGTCTGGGTATAATTTCTCTTATGATAGACCCGATTAGACTTGGGTCCGGACCTGATACCATACCCAAAAAATCTGATCTAAGTCTGGTTTTACCTTGGTCCGAATCAAACCCGACCCGTTGACACCCCTAGTTCCACACCATTCGAGCCAATACTGTGAGCTCATTTATGAGTGCCTATTCCAAATCGATAGTTTTGTCGTCTTGTGTATGCGGATAACGGAAGCGTGGGGGCAAAGGGTATTTATGATATTTCGTCATACCCTCTGACAGTAGATAAGCCCTCGCAATATCGGATTTGTAGCGGTCCCCTCCGATCCAACTAGATCGGTCAATGGCTCGGGTCTTACCCGATCCGATTCGACATTATTGGGGTTTGAATTTACTAAGCCAGGTCCAATTAGTTAATGGGTCCAACCCAGCACAACCTGATTAGGACATTGAACTTTAGTTTAAACATTCATAAGGCACATCTTAGTGTCAAACTATGTTCAAAGGCGTTTATTGGGTTAGATAGAATAATGCAAGGCTCCAAATGGGATATGAAGATGTATCCGATGATCTGTATGCATGCTCGTGCATGGGAAACTAAAAAAATATACAAATAGAATCTTATAGCTCCTTCATGCCTCTTACCACTCAAAACTCATTTCCATAAAATGAAAAACTTGCTTTTACCTAGATCCAAAATAGAATCCATATGACTCATCTACTTTATTGGGTATATGTGGATCTGGATCTGAATTCTGATGTGTTGCTTCAAATTCGGGCATAGATCCAATCCTGTTGCATCCGATATAGGCTACTTAGGACAAGCAGTTGCCGTACCATCACAAGAAGCCTAGTTAAGCCAATCAAACCCACTTAGTCAGGTATGGATAGGGATGCAAACAGGCTAGATAATCAGATTCTCTAGGACGTAGGCCTTATTTACAGATGTAAACGGTTTGGGCTCGGATCAGATGTGATCAATACCAGATTTAACTAAATGGACGTTGGCTAAATGGATCCAGATTCACGTGATCCAGAACCGATAAAGAGTTTGGGAAAAAGACCTCAAGGGCAAAGCATATTCTTGTCATTTTTGGAAAACCCTATCGTCTGTCTGGCGAGAAAATCTTGTCCGAATATATAGTCAGAATATGAGAATTGAAAGCATGAGAACTAATGTATGAACCCTGATTTTCATGAATTTATTTGTTTTTTATCTTGAATCTGAGATTTATTTGTTTTTTATCTTGAATCTGAGCTTTCAGAAGTGTTATACATGCTTGGTTTTATAAGAGCTTGCTCTTGAATCATTTAATTTTTGGTGCATAAATAAGATTTTTTAAAACTTTAAAATCAATCTCATTAATCTTTCTAAATATTCAAGCATTTAAAAATTATATTTCCATTAAAAATACATTTAGCAAATTCACCACCACGCCAAGGACATCCAGGATTTGCAAAAAAAGTGTTGAAATGATTATATTTTTAATTCTCATATATATATATATATATATATATATATATATATAGAGAGAGAGAGAGAGAGAGAGAGAGAGAGAGAGATTTAAGTCGGTTAGTCAATCAAAACCTGACCCACTAGGAATTATCCTTGCTTAGATTCCCTCCATCTGCGTTTTTCCCCCAAACGCACGCAGAGACCAAAACCGACGAGATAGCGAAGAGACATCAAAAAGAACAAAACAAGAAGAAAGGAAGAAAGTCGAAATTGCATAACAGATACGACTCTCCGACGAAACCCTTTTTCACATTTTCCTCCGTTTGATTCTCTCGTTTTTTTTTTTCGTTCCTTCTTTCCGGGTTGTCCGCTTCCCCCGCAAATGCAGACCCCGTCGGAATCCGACCGATCCCCCCGCTCGCCGAGAGTGTCCCTCACTAGAGTCGGCGTCCAGCGGAAGATCGCGATCGCCGTTGATCTGAGTGACGAGAGCGCATACGCCGTGAAGTGGGCGGTCCAGAACTACCTCCGGCCTGGGGACAACGTCATCCTCCTCCACGTCCGGCCGACGAGCGTCCTCTACGGCGCCGACTGGGGCTCGATCGACATCTCCGTCGACACCGACCACGAGGCGAAGCAGAAGCTCGAGGCCGAGTTCGACACCTTCACGACGACGAAGGTCACCGACCTCGCCCAGCCGCTCGTCGAGGCGCATATCCCCTTCAGGATCCACATCGTGAAGGACCACGACATGAAGGAGCGGCTCTGCCTCGAGGTCGAGCGGCTCAGCCTCAGCGCCGTCATCATGGGCAGCCGGGGGTTCGGCGCCTCGAGGCGGTCCAGCAAGGGCCGGCTCGGCAGCGTCAGCGACTACTGCGTCCACCACTGCATCTGCCCCGTCGTCGTCGTGCGTTACCCGGACGATAAGGATGGTGGAGGGGCCGCCGCCACGGCCGAGAAGGCACCGGAGAAGGAGCTGGAGTTGCATCCGGTGCCGGAGGAGGAACCGGAGTACCACTCCGCTTCTGATGAGCATAAAGGTTAGGGTTTCCTTCCGTCCTCTTTTGTTTGACCTTTTGATTCTTGGGCTTCTCTCTATTGAATGTGCTTGTGTTGAAATAAGAATGTCTGAAAAATCTAAGCTTTTTGTGCGGCTTGGTTACTTCTCCCTCTTTTTTCCTTGTTGATCTTTTGGTGGATGGCTTATTTGATTGGATGGTTCTTCTGTTGCATTGTTATTAGAGAAATGTGGTAAATTTTATTTTTCTTATGCAAATAGTTCGATGTCTTCTGAAAGCCTTTCCCCGTTGTCTCTTGGGTGACTTTATTGTTGAAATGCAGTAGAATTTGGGTTTCTCTTAAATTCATGTTTTGTTTTATTTCGATTGAGGCAGTGTCTGTTTGGTTGGAGAGAGAGTTTTGGTTGAGTGTCTCCCTATAGCCCATTATAAAGATGGTTCAAACCTGTTTAAATGGAAAATAAGGAGCATAACATCTCTCTCTCTCTCTCTCTCTCTCTCCATTCAAACAGGTTTGAACCATCTCTATAATGGGCTAGAGGGAGCCATTCAACCATAATTCACTCTCTCTCTCTCTCTCTCTAAAAAGACCCGGTGTAGCTAGGGCTGGTGGACGAGCTGAACAAACTGAATAGCGGCTTTTTGGGCTCTGCTTGTTTACATTGAGGTAGTTTTTGGATTTGGCTTGTCTGGCTCGTGCAATCCAAACCAAGCTCAGCTCGGGTAGGCCCGAACCAACTGAGCCGAGCATGGGCTGACTCATTTAAGTGGAAAAAAAAGTTTAATGAAACCCGTAAGTTGGTGGTTGCAACTTGCAAGTATGTCCATCCAATCAGTTGAGTTATCATGCTTCTTTTAAGATGTGTGATGCAGAAATACTGTATAAGCGATCTAAACAAGGCTATACAAGCTGGGCCAAGGCAAACGTCCCCTGTTAGTGCTCGAGTCGGCTATCTGCAAGAAACAAGCTTGCACTCGTCTCACGGTCTAAATAAACAGATCATAAACGACCATGGACAACCAGAATTGAGCTGAGCCATGAGCTGCTTGGATCATTTTTATTAATCTCCATATACAACACTTAGATTTTGTTCTTGCTTCGAGGTCAGAGGAAGAGAGCTATTCAACTTAAACTTTTGTAATGCGTGCGTACAAGCACACAGAATGAAGGACCACAAAGATTTTCTTCGACAGAGAAAGCTGGGGTTAGGCAGACCCCTACCAGTTATACAACCATACGATTGGGATTCAAACTTGCAACACCCCAGCACAAGGTGACATGCACTAACTGCTCCTGCCAGACAAGCGGAGCCCCATTGGTAAAGACCACAAAGATTTCATTGATATATTTGTTCCTGTTCTTTTCAAACCATAGCCTTTTGAATCATTGGTGCTCTTTGGGAGAATAAAGGAGGTCGTTGTCAAGCCATAAAGACTAACGGGTTAGAGAATTTTGACTCTAGGGACGACCATCGTCAAAAGCCTGCCTGGCTTTTGGCATGTCAGCCCAGCGTGAAAGTTTGAGTTTTCTTCTGTTTCTAGTTATAATGGGCATCAAAATTTTTACAATGGAATGTTTGATGGTAAGGAGGTGATATGTCACAATCACTACTAAAATTATTTTGCGCCCTTTTGTTCCTTTTATAGATCTTTGAAAGGTGGCATATTGTGGCTCTTTATATATGATTTTATTAATGCTTCAAATGCCGATCTAAATTTTATATATATAGTCACTAGAATATGAGAACTGAAAATATGAGAACTAATGTGTGAACCACAATTTTCATGGATTTTTTGTTCTTTTCTCTTGAATCTAACCGTACGGATGTGATCTACATGCTTGGTTTTATAAGAATCTGCTCTTGAATCATCCGATTTTGATGCATAAACGAGATTTTTTTAAGGATTTAAAATCAATGGCTCATAATATTCATAAGCATATTTGTATTAATGGATGCTCCACACGACATAAAATGTACTGTTCTCAGAGTGTTTCCTTATATGATGTGATAAAGTCATAGTTCTCTTATGGAAATTCTTACAGAAGTGCTGTGTTATGCGAGAGTTTCTTTTACCTTTACTTGCCCCAGATTTGAGCTGTCACAAATATAGGTGACATTTTAAAATGTTGCGATGTCACATAAATGATAATTATCACCTTTTTCTTCAAAATGTTATGATTCCATCGTGATGTTGCCCCTTCAAAAATTTGTTATCATATTTCCGATGTCTTTATATGTTTTTTTAAACTTTTAGATATGCCTAGATTTTCCCAAAAATAAAAAGATATTATTAACTTGTCATAGCCCAGAAAATTCCGATGCCGAGAGTTGTGATACTGGATTCATTTTTTGAGAAACAACACAAAGAAATTGGAAGATGTTTGATTCATGCTTCAAATTCTTGCCTACTGCATATGCATGTCACATCGTCCTATTGGGTGCATTAGATGACTTTCAGGCTGCCATAACAATTGCTTCTGTAAAATCTGGCCACGACTCTCTCTCTCTCTCTCTCTCTTCATATGATGGAGAACTTGGCCTAAGTTGGTGCAGGATGTCGGGATCGTCATCATATGCTATTAAACTTGGGTTGTGTAGGGCTGCTTTCTGCTGTTGGGCAAGCATTTACAAGTAACATTGACAGGATCTGAACTTTGAGCGGAAAACAATGTGCTTTGAGTCTATACAGTCTAGCCACATGAACAGTTGCTACTAATCGAAAATGATATTATAAACTTATTTGTTCTTTTAGTAAGAAACCTCCAGTTTATGATAGTTGCTTAGAGACTACCTCTTCTTTTGAGAATGACACAACTCCCAAAGGGGACTGGTTTTATTTTTTGTTTTTTTAATAACTTATTAAGGCCTTTGCTTTTGCTTTTAATTAAGGGAATGTTTGGATCATCACTATTTAAATTATAATAAACAAGAAAAGAATATTAGTGAGTAGGGGTGATGATGGTAATGGTAGATGGTGATGGTGGTGATGGCAATGGTAATGATTATGATGGTGGTGGCGGTAGTGGTGATGGTGATGGTAGTGGTCATGGTGGTGATGACAAAGGTGGTGGTGGTGGTGATGGATAGTGGTGGTAATGGTGGAATAGTGGTAGTGATGATGGTGACGGTGGCAGTGGCAGTGGTGATGAGGATGCTGGAAGTGGGATGGAAGAAAATAAGTACTAAAAAAAAAGTAGGTCTCCCTCTACTTGTTAAAAAAGGGGTGAAATTTATAAAAAGTCATTAAAAAAAGTAAAAACAAAAGATCCAAACATCAAAACTTGCTCTTCAAAATAGGCATAAATGGTTAGGAGCAATTTATAAAGTGATCCAAACAAGGGGTAAAGGAAGTGCTACTCACATACAGCTTATTTTGAATATTTGAATTTGGCTGCTGACATATTATCTTTTCCATACCTTTTCTTGAGCAGGACCATTAACTCCAAATATATTTTGCTTTGCCTTTTAGTTTTTGGCTTAAATTTCCAGTTGCTATTTTGAACTGTGAACAGAGTGACTAACTGTTCACCCAAGCATTTGTTTTAAGAAATTTTGAGCTTCTTGTGTAGGTGATTTAAGGGCTTAACTAACCATATTCGAGGCTCTCCATTTTTGGCTTCAGATCATGGCCTAAAAGAAATGATTCCTTTTTTCTTAGGGAAATTTTCTAAATAGCACCTAACAAATTATCAATAATAAAAAACACACCTAACATTTTTGTTTTGTCAGAAACACACCTAAACTTTGAGCCGTTAACCAAAAATGCACTTTCGGTTCAGTTAACTGGGGTTTTCATTAACCCAAGTAGTGTTAAAACCAAAATTTTACATTTTTATCTTTAAGCTGTTCAAACTATCTCTCTTTCTCTCATCACTTGATTCTTCACCATGATAGCAGCAACTCCATCACCAACTCCATGATAACAGCAATCCCATCACTTGATTCTTTACCATGATCACCGCAACCCCGTCACTTGATTCTTCACCATGATAGCAGCAACTCCATCACTTGATTCTTCACCATGATAGCAGCAACTCCATCGGCAATGCCCAAGCTTCTTGTTGACAAATAAGATGATGAGATGGGATTGATATTTGGGGGAATCCCAAGTGGAACTGGAGGGATTTGCAGGAGAGTTATTCTGAAGAAATGGTCGGAAGATTGTGGATTCCTTTCCTTCCCTCTCCCCAGAAGAACATCGTCACTCTGCAGCGTTTCTTGCCGAATAACATGTTTGGCTGTCATTTTGAACCAAAAAAGGTTTGGAACGGTGTGTTTTATAAAGCCCAAAACAACTTTTTGGAGAAAAAATATGTTAGTTTTCATCGTGTTATTATTTTTTGGCCACTCAAGAAACAAATGGAAAATGAAAGAAAAAATGGGGTTCTTTGTCTTATTTCTTGTGAACAAACGTGTTAGTTTTCATGAAAAATGAGTCTAAGATGCTTCTTCGTTCTGAATCTGAAAACCTGTGTTGAGATGAAGAGCAACAGGTTGGAAGTTTGAGCATGAAACAGCATGTGGAAAATCTGAATTTTGCTTGTGTGCATGACCTGGTCAATGGTGTATGTGATAATTGTTCTCAGCAGTGGAGATCAAGCTTTGTGGATATCAGTGTTCCCTATAATTTTTCTCATTGCTTTTTAATACTTCATGTTTGGTGCTGGCTTATTTTGATTTTAACTTTTAATTTACCTGAACTTGTTGGGTGATCTTAAGAATGTGACGTGAGTTTGTGCACCATGGGATGTAACATTGAGAGAGTTGATAACAAGGGGTTGGTTGAGCACATGACTTGTGTTCTAGAATATGAAATTTACCATGGTTGTAGGTTTTACACATTTGGTAAGTTTTTACCATGTGAGTTGGCATGCTCTTTGTGTAAAATGTGGGTGAGATAAAATTAGGTATTATCTGACTCTATCCAAAACCAATTTCTCCCAAAACAGGCAACCAGACATCACAGTTGTTTCCAGTTTGGAGTTTGACCATTGACCTTTGTGTTTCGTTAGTATAGTTCTGGGTTTTAGAATTGATCTATGGGGTTTTTGATGGTCGTATGCAGTGTTGTGAAAAGCGTTGAGGCGTAGCGAGGCGCTCCACCAAAAATCGAGGCGAGGCGTAAAGCGTAAGCCTTAATTTTTTTTTAAAACTTTAAAAAAATTATAAAAAATATCTAAAAATACAAATAATAAAGAAATACTTTATTGATGAAATAACAACCAATAAGAAATAGAAAATCTCAATTAAGTACTAAAAAATATGAGATTAACATATAAAAGTAACTAAAAACTGATTATATAATTGGAAAATATATGAGATTAACCAAAAAAAGTTAAAATATACTAAGAAGCTTATTACATAACTGAAATAACTGAAAAATATATGAGAAATGAGATTAACCTACAAAAGTTAAAATATATGAGATTATTCTAAAAAATGAGATTAACATATAAAAGTAACTAAAAAAATGACTACATAACTGGAAAAAATATGAGATTAACCAATAAAAAAAATATACTAAGAAATCGTTTACATAACTGGAGTCACCTGTGGTGTCCAGTATCCAAAGGCTTGACAGTGTTACCAATCAGGGAAACCTTAAGGCAGATGGAAGTGGGATGTTCTGGGACTCAGAAAAGCTAGCTAGCTTATCATTCCAACTCTCTGAAAAGAAGCTTATATTTGCATTTGATGGAACATCCAAGTCCTTCCAAACATCTGGCACATTGTCCATGCAGACAAATAAATTCTACAAACACTTGACTAAAACTAGATTGCTAAATGGAAAAGACACACCTTTAATTTTGTCGCTACCTGCAAAAAGTAATCGTTTCCAAATCAGAGACAGACATGGTTATAAAAAGAGAAACTATAATAACTATGATTAAGTAAACAAATTTTTTTACTATTCCTCACCAAGAGAATAATGCTGACAATGCTACACCAACTCCAACCCAAAAGAGGACTGCGAGAGAGAGAGAGAGAGAGAGAGAGAGAGAGAGAGAGAGAGAGAGAGACCCTGATTTTATAAAATTTCAGTTTTGGTCAAATGATGGCTTTGACCCTCAGTTGACCAAACAAATGAGGCGTGAACGCCTCAAGGCGTATGAGGCGTACGCCTCGAGGCTTTTACACTTCAAAGGCCCTCGCCTTGAGGCAAGGCACGCTTTTTGCGCCTTGAGGCACGTTTTTAATAATACTAGTCGTATGTTATAATTAATAATAGGTCTAGGTTAATCATGCAGGGGCCCTGATTTTATAAAATTTTAGTTTTGGTCAAATGAGGGCTTTGACCCTCAGTTGACCAAACAAATGAGGTGTGAACGCCTCAAGGCGTATGAGACATACGCCTCGAGGCTTTTACACTTTATGCCCGCGCCTCAAGGCGTACGCCTCGAGGCTTTTACACTTCAAAGGCCCTCGCCTTGAGGCGAGGCACGCTGTTTGCGCCTTGAGGTGCGTTTTTAATAACACTAGTCGTATGTTATAATTAATAATAGGTCTAGATTAATCATGACCAAGGTTGTAAGTATTTTATCGTTACCCGTATCGGTCGGGCCCAAAGTAACACTGTATTGTATCGTATAGTAAAATATCATAAATTTTTAATAAAAAATTGCAAAAAATAAAAAAATACAAATAATAGCAAAAAATCAGAAAAAATAGCAAAAATTCTAAAAAAAATCATATTACATGAAAGAATGATAAATTGTACAAAATACAACCATAAAATCACATATGAAGCATTTATGTCTCTATGAACCGCATAAGATCTCATTAAACATCAACTAATATAGAATCATAGATAATATTGCATGCATATCTCACAAGAACATTGCAAAATATTAAATATCTTGCAATTAAGAACATGTCACAAGACTCATACTTTCATATTAAATAAATAAAAACAAAATAACCAAGTTTATGAACAATGAAATGTTAAATAACTAAGTTTTTTTAAAACACATTATATAAAACTTCAATAATCATAATTATCTTCTTCTTCTTCTCTTTCGACATCCACATCGTGTCCAAGATACGTGGGTCTTTATCATCTACCTCTTGTGCTTCTTCCACGTTAATCCCATGTATGTCTTATTCATTCAAAAGAGTCATTGCTTTTCCTTCAATCCATGCATCAAATTCATCAAAATGTTCCAAACTGTTGGGATAAAATTGCTCTTTATGCCTCATTGATGATAAATTTTTGATTTGCCTGAAAAGATGAGATGAAAAAATTAAAATTAGTTGGGTTTTGAATGATATAAAAAAACTTTAAATAAACACGTGAAAATGACAAATAAACTTTATAATTTTATATACCTCTGCCTCTGCCTCACTCGTAAGTTGTAGCGGACGTAGATGAGGTCATTAAGCCTTTTGTGCTCAAATCTATTTCTTTTTTTTGTATGAATTTTCTCAAAGACACTCTAGTTTCTCTTGCATCTACTTTTACTATATGTTTGACTAAGAATGCGAATGTCAAAAGCTCTCAAATTTAGAACATCACTTTCAAAATTGACCCACCATATGTCTGAAAAAAAATAAGAAAATGAGAAATCAATAAGACAATAACAAATACAATCATAAAAAACATCATAACTAAATAACAATATGAAATCAAAATTGAAATAGACAAAATAAATTACTTGGACGCATCGTGACACGGTTTTGCACTGCTGCAGGTCTCCAATTGCATTATTATAAGTTTTCATTTCTTTATGAATTTGATCTTGAACCCTATAATTAGGGTTTAACCTTTCGATGTAATCCAAAGGTCCCTTGTTGACTTCTCTGTCCATTTTAAATGCAGAAGAGTATCTAAATGCAAGATTTAAATAATATGCTGCAACATAAAGAGGTTGATGAAGTTGCCCAGTCTACCTATGATATGTATACTTTTTTCTTACCCTTCAAATTATCTCTAATGACATCTTTTGCCTTATCCATAGCCTCGTAGAGATAGCCTATAGCTAGTCTGTCTTTGTTGTCAACCAATCGAAGCCCCTTCACCAAAGGTATATTTATTCTAAACAACTTCACGTATGAATCTCAAAATTCACTTCTGAATACAATATCTACAATTTCGTGGGTTCTTTTTTGTGCATGAGGATATGCATTCTACTCTTCTAATGAAAACATTTTTTTAGTGCAACTCCATTCTTTACTGGACTTTGCATTGTTAAAAAATTCGTAGAAAATCTACTAACTGCACTACGAATCAGTTTAGCACTACCAATGTAATTTCTCATTCGACTCAAAACTCATGCATGATTGTAAATAAATTTAGTAATTTCTTGGCAACATTCAACTGTTTGCTTTATCTAATCCATGCTGCTGATGTCTTCAAGCATGAGGTCTATGCAATGGGAAGCACACGGGGTTCAAAAGAATGACCCAAAATTGTCTGCTAATTCTTTATCTCTTGCCCTATAATTTGCTGCATTATCAATAATAAATTGCATAACATTTTGAGGTTGGACCTCTTCTGTAATCTGATAAAAAACTCTGAGCAATACATCTGTTGTCTTGGGCGTATTAGACAGATCAATTGACTATAAAAACATAGTTCCTTTGGAAAAGTAGACAAAGAAATTTATCAAGGTCCTTGACTTTCTGTCTGTCCACCCATTTGCCATGATGGTATACCCTGTTTCTCTCCACGACTACCTCTTCTCGTCACAATATGCCTTCACTTCTTTCACATTATTATCTAAAACTTTTTTTTCCAAAGCATGATACGAAGTCATCTTGTATCTAGGCCCGATACTAGTTATGACATCTGCCATTACTTGAAAATGAAAGGAATTTGCCGCATTGAAAGAAATGCATGCATTATAGAACCATCTCCTAATCGTGACATTTATGAGTTATAGTAGTACGAATGTCGGGTTGCATCCCAGGAGCAATCTTATGAGGGAAAAAGCTCCTAATAGAGCCTTTAGTTCTACCTCCTCTCGAAGAACTCTTTCCTCTTATTTTTGTGCCCACAACGACACTACTACTGGCATCAGATACACCTTTCCCTTTTGCTAGAGAACTTCCTACTTCTGATCTTATGTTAGGGGCTGTAGGATCGGAAGTATGGAGCTCATCTTCGTAATACACATTCTTCAAGGGCTCCGCATACCAAATTTCTGCCTCATTCATCTCTCTTTCTTGTCTTTTTCCTCTCACTTCATATAGTGTTGGCATTACCATTTTACAACATTCGACAATTTTTTTGACGTGCATGCTTGCACATTGTGATGTGTCCCGACTAAATGATGCTTCAACCGAGAGATACCATTCGAAAAAGAATTTTGGCAATAGTTGCACTTGATTTTTAATCGGTTTTTACTCATTACTTGATTGCCCCATTGCCATGCCAAATCCTCTTATGTCATCTTCCCCGAAAGAAACTCAATAAGAAGCAAATAATAGGGATTTTTTACCTTGACCCACTTCCTTGAGCGAAAAAATGGTGAAAATGCATTCTTAAGAAAATCACAAAAACTCTCTTTCTTGTGCATGAATCGGCCCTCAAATCGATCTCACGACTCCTAGGGTGCGTGGGTTCTCTTCTAACAACCTTTGGACAAATAGAGAAGTCGGCCCTCAAGAGGCCTTTAAAACCCAAAACTTTTTAAGTTTTGGGTCTTTTTTAAGTGCGCCACACTTGTATCGTACGATACAATATAGGGGTGTATCGTACGATACATACTCATATCACGATACGAGTGTGTATTGTATCATACTTCAAAAAAGTACGATATGTATTGTACATGGTACGATACTTACAACACTGATCATGACTATTGTGGTTTACGTTTGAAGATTGACTTTGTTATGGTAAACCAGTGGAGGCCTTTAATTTAGCTAGTATGATTAGGAATTTAGGATTAGAAATGCTTGATGTAAACATATGTTTGTTTGAAAAGAATGATTGTAAAATAATGGAGAAAAATCAAAGGAAATGGTTACTGTCTCTTTTTCTTTACCTGACGCCAGTCCTAGAAGATTGTTAAGTATTGATTTTATTGGCCATGGCTGAACCTTCAAGGTGATTGAGATGGGTTTGGATGTATTAATTGTGAAGATTAACTGAGATGTGCATTTTGTACAATAATTAACTGTTTGCGGTATTGTAACTTTAGAAATTACTAATGAGACCCTTGTCAGCTGTTTGTGTTTCTTTTGATAACAGCCTTGTGCCTAAATAATTATGTAGCAAGTTCCTTTTACAAGTAGAGATATACGACATAAATCTAGGGAGGAGTGATTTAGAAAATTATAGCTAGAGGTTGAATGATATGATCTCACACTGATAATGTGGCACATTTTTGTCAATTCAAAACACAGAGGATCATTATATGAACAACTTACCCCGAAAGGACAAGATCCCATATTCAGAGAGAGATGCGGCATTTTCTCTAGGGGCTTAGTGTGTGCATCATGGAAATGTAAGAATAGCTGTTTTGCATGTCTGCATCTTTGCATTTATTTGTTAATTTGTTCATTCATACGTGCATGAATTGGGAGGTAGTTGGAGGTGGGGGTTGTTTGGAAGGTGGTACATTGTATGGCAGGAGCTAGAAAGATTACTTTTGTATTACAGAAAAAAAGATTACTTTGCCTTATTTATTTGCAAGCAAAAAGTTGGAAATAGCAGGATTTATCTGCTGGTCTCCCACCTATGTTTGCCTTGATTGGGATGGTATGACAATATATATATATTAGAAATTTCAGAAAGGGCTGATTTCTTTTTATATTTACACGGAGAAATCACCCTAGGATCAAAGACCTAGCTGCGCTGGCTTTGCCTGCTGTACTTATGGTCGCTGTCCTGGCAGCGTAAAACTCTGTAGGCTTACCCCTTGCCCCCAGGGAGCCACCATGCTTCGGCTTGCGCAGAGGGTAACATCTATGGGATTTGAACCTAGACCACCTGCGCATCCCACTAAGCCAAACCCTTTTGGGGCCAGAAAGGGGTGATTTGCATACTGAAATTTTGGTTGATTTAGATGTTAGATCAAAATGTTTGTCTGGTTGAGCCTATGGATCCAATGTGTAAGGATGTTATGTTGCCTGTGAAACTATTTGTGTTGTGACTTGTCTTTATGTAGGTTGCATCAAAAGATATCGATAATTTGAAAGGGAGAAGGATTTGTTAGTGATACTGCTAGAGATGTGCTTGTTAGTAACACAAAAAGTTTGGTTGAGGATTGTCTTAGCTGGTGGAGCAGCGACACATGGGGATAGACCGCATATCAAGTTGCCTTCCAATTTCAACATGCTGGCTATTTTACTTTCTTGATTCCTTCTTTGTCACTACTTGTAATCAACATATCATAAACATACAAAAGTAAAATACCTGCAGAAGAATTCTTGATAAATTAAGTTGTATCATTTTAACATGGTTTAAAACCATACCTTGTAATAACATTGTTAAAGGTATCAAACCAAGCTTTAGGTGCTTGTTTGAGACCATACAATGCCTTTTTTAATTTAAGCACTTTACCTGAAAGAATTATCAATCTAGGTAGAACATCCATGTATACTTCCTCGTTAAGATGCCCATTCAAAAGACATTTTTAACATTCGTTTGAAATATACTCTAATTTTCAATAGTTGAAATATCTACAAGCATCCGACCAATGGTCATCTTAGCAACAGGAGCAAAAGTTTCTTCATAATCGACTCCGTATTCTTGAGAATATCCTTTGGCAACTAGCTTGACTTAATATCTTTCCAAGGATCCATCACTTTTGGTTTTTACCTTAAACCCATCTACAACCTATGGTCTTCTTTCCAATGGGTAAATTTCTCAAGTATCAGCCTCTTTAAGAGCATCTAATTCTATATGCATAGCTTTTATCCACTCGGGTAAATTTTTTGCTTCATTGTAACATGAGAGCTCAAAGTAAGAATGAATGACTATAAAACATGCTCTATGTTTAGGAGAGAATGAGTCATAAGACACAAATTTATTTGGGATCCTTGAGGTTTGTTCAGATCTACGAATAGTTGTTTATTGTGAGGGTATTTCTAAAGCTTCATGATTACTTTGATTTACACCTTCATTGGTTGCATTTTGATTGCTTCTGGTGTATACTCTTGGTTCAACTATTGTTATATTCTCAATAGGAAGTTCTACATAAATATTTTCATCATTAGACAACAGTTGAAACAAGAATGTGTAATCAAAATTTATGTCTTGCGACATGTTTTCTTCAAATCCACTTTCATTTTCAACAAAATTAACATTCCTTGATACGAGAAGTTTATCATGTTTTATATCACAACATTTGAATCCTTTTTGTGTTTCTGAATAGCCAATGAACGCACAGGGAATAACCTTAGAGGACAGTTTATCTACTTTATCATTTAAAACATAACATTTGCAACAAAAGATTATAGTCAGGTTGATATTTGAATAATTTTTCAAAGGGAATTTCATTGGACAATGTTTTTGAAGGCATCTTATTTATAAGATATACTGAAGTTAATGCAACTTCAGCCCAAAGAATTTTTGGAACATTTTTAGCAATAAGAAGAGTCCTTGTAGTTTGCATAATGTGTCTGTGTTTTCTTTCGAAAATTTTGTTTTGTTGTGGAGTACTAGGACACGATCTTTGATGTAGAATTCCTTCATTTTCTAAAAATTGTTTAAATTCATTTGACAAATATTCTCCTCCAGAGTCAGTTCTGAGGATTTTGAGTTTACTTTCAAACTGATTTTTAATCATGTTATGAAATGTTTTGATGATTGCGAATACATTAGATTTAAACTTAAGAAAGTAAATCCAATAATATCTAGTGAAATAATTGATAAATACAACATAGTAGGAGAATCCTCCTTTACAAGCTACGGGTGCACACATCTGAATGAACTAATTCAAAAGGCATTGAAGAATAAAAAGTTCTTTGACCATAAGGTAAGGCTATCATTTTACCAAGTAAACATTCTGTACGTTCAAAATTTTCTTCACAAATATCCTTGGTAACTTGTACAAAATTTAATTTCTTTATATTTGGATGCCCAAGTCCGTATATCTTTTGTTTGGGCAATGTTACAAAATGATTCATTTGGAATACAAAGGAAATCCATATAATAAAGATCTCCTTGCCTAGAACATTCCCTAATCAATTTCTCAGATCCTGCACCCAACATTTATTTTCTCCCACCATTTATTTGATGAGAAAATAACATCACATCCATGATCTGATATTTGCGAAACTGAAAGTAGGTTAAGATGTAGTTTAGGTATAAATCTTATTTTTGGAATATAAAATTTATTATGTTTTGATAAATCATTTTTAAAAGTTCCAACACCTTCTATTTCTAAGGCAGTACCATCAGCAGTGAAAACAAAGGATGTATTTGAATTAGATTGACATTCGGATAATATAGACTTATGTGAAGTCATATAAAAATAAGCTCCTGAATCTATAAGCTAAGAGCACATACCAGGAGTAGAAGATGATGCAGTGACCGCTCCTGACGTAGATCCTTTAAGCAATGGTTGAAAGCTTCCGTCAGTTGAGATAATGATTTGATGAGACCTTTGAGATTCAGAGTATTTTGATCTTGTTTTGATGGTGCAATGACAACACATTTTTCTTGAGGCCTATATTTGTATTTAGGACATTGAGGCCTAATGTGATCAGGCTCATTACAATTATGGCAAATGATTTTTGATTCTCTTCTTTATATGACTTGATATAATGTCCTGGTTTTGATGCGGAAAAAGCGCAGTCCTCTTCCTGACCATTGCTAAAAGTAGCAAGAACACTAATATTTTTACTCATGTTTAGCCTAGTTTCTTCTCCACTAAGTTTAGTGAGAATCTCATGAATAGGAGGGGGTGACGAAGATGATAGCAGAAAGGCCTTTGTTCAAATTCGGGTCTCAAACCATAGAGGAAAGTGAAGAGTATATCTTCTTCAACTTGAACTCTTCGCATTTCTATACACTTACCTTCCCATTTGGGTTCAAATTGGGTAAGTTGGGTCCAAATGAAAGATAACTCATAAAGTAATCTCTTACATTTTTATCTCCTTGTTTGATATTTCTAATATTTTCTTGAAAATAATACTTGTGAGCCATATCTTTTTCGGTAAACATACCTTTAAGATATTCCCACGCTTCATTTACTTTTTTGTAGCATAATAGATTTGAGGCAATTTTTGTCTCAACTCCACTTAGCATCCATGAAAGAATTTTTGCGTTTCTCATTTCCCGTTCATCCAATTTCTTTTATTATTCTTCTATGACTTTGTTTCTTTCTTCAAGACTAGTCACAACCCCATTTTCACCTAATGAAATTTTGGGAGTGGGTTTAAGAATAATACCTCTTACACATCCCCACAAACCTTGAATTTTGATGAATGTCTCTCGGTGTCCTGCCCAAATATTATAGTTGCTTCCTTCAAGTTTGAACGGCGGAATAAAGTTGGAGTTGCTTCTATTGTGTGGAAAAGATTCATCCATGGTGAATTAAAGGAGGAAAGGAAGTCATCACCATGAAGTAGAATAAGCACCGTTGATCATAAACCTTGCTTTGATACTATGTGAAGATGCTTACAAACAATCAAGTTTTCAAATAACTTGATATTTCAAACATACAAAAACATAGGCTAGCACAAAGTAACATTCAAATACTACACACCACAAAAGCAAGAAAGTGCATAAAATGCACTATTTCATTAATGAACACTAGGGGATATAAAACCCTTTCTTGAATGAATTTACAATGGGATTAAAAGCCCTTATTTATAGTGTGTAAAAGTGAGGGCGTCGTTGGGCTGTAGAGCTGTTGGGTACATTCCCAATGTCTCTTGGCTGCCAGACTCTGCCGCACACGGTCTGTCATTAGTTGACAGACTGTGCTACACAGTCTGTTGTCATTAACTGACAGTGTTCAGCTGATGACAAATTAAATAAAAAGAATTTAAAAGGTAAAATAAATAAAAAAGGAAAATTATAGAATTAAAGAAAAGATTACAAATATACACGTATATACTTGAGTATATATATTTATATACATATACTTATACATATATATACTCTTGTATTAAGAAGAGTATGTATGTATATATATATTTATATTTATATTTATATATACACATGTATTATTTTCTAACAGTCCTATCCTCTACTCTTTCCATTTTTTCTTATAGGTCGCCAAGGCCTTATTATTCTCTCATTCCGTGAGAGGTACTTCTTTATCATTCTCAACTTTTGTGAGGATTAGTTTCGGTTTCGAATTGAAACCATCCACTATACCTCACAACCCTTTTTTTCAAATGTGCCGACATCACATAGTTAGTGTTATTTAATTTCATTGAGTACGATGGTGATCTTATCATTGTCATCTATCTTTTACAAGAGTGAGAAAAAGAAAGAATAGATGAAAGAAGAAAAAAGAGAGAAAGAGAAAGATAAGAGAATAAGAATTAATACAAATACAATTTTTCGTAACAAAGCTTCCTCTAAATGCTTTCCTTCTTCAAAATAGACCTCTTGAGTCACGAACAAGAGAATGAATCACCCTTTGCAAAGGAGACACAAAAAATGAGGTGAGAATTATTCAAGATCTAAAAATCTTCAAGGCTTTGATACTATGTAATGAAATGGTGGCCTTCCACAAAAGAACGAGAAACCTTCAAAAGAGTGTCTATTGGAGACACCTCAAGCACAACCCATAAAAAGGTAAAAATGAAAGAACACACTAAAATAATAAATATTTATTTCTTCACAAGAGATGCTTAAAAAGCTTTGAAATGCAGAGGAGGGGGTTGCCCATATATATATATATATATATATATATATATATATATATATATATATATATAGAAGAGGAGAGTGAGGTGGGAAGAGCTCTTCCTAAGAGTCGACTAGTCCAATGGCTATAAATAGAGCAGTTGGACGACTATATAGTTGTACAAGATCTATCTAGATCTTGACTAACTAGTTCAAAATGAATTAGAAAATAAAAAAAAGGATAATAGAAAAGAAAAAAAATAAAAGAAATAAAAAATATATTTATAAATATATATTATATTATTATTTTATTAATATATATATTATATATGTATTACATGTTACATTTTAACAGACACCTCTCGGAAAGAAAGAAAAAATTAGTTATCCTTCTCTCTTGAGGCTTTAAATGTGAGATTATTGGAACCACCTATGCTGCTGGGATATTTTGATAATGAAGTTTTGCCAGCTTGATACATGGAGCCGTGGTGTGATAGGAAAGTCTAATATCTTCAACTACAGTGCAAGAGGTCATAATCAGGCAATTTAAAGTAAGCATCATTAAAGAATCTTAATATTTGAAAGTAGATTTACTCATAGCTTTGAGATGCATGGTTGAGTGTTCTTAATAGTTTCTTACGTTTTCAACTCCTCTCTTTTGCTTGGTAAGTTGTGTTGCAAAGTGATTCACATCCAAGATGGGAATTTACAACCATTCTCATTGTTTCTCTTCTGGTCTTGTTCTAGCTTTACTGTAGTATATCTATCCACTTATTTGCTCTTTTTCACCATTTTATCATGGGTAAGGGCTGTTTATCTGTTACATTTTTATGCTTGTGGAGTATCTTTCTATTTGCCTTGTCCATGCATTTGATATGAAGCTTAAGAATCTTTTTGGTTCAAATTTGACTATTATTAAGTGAAGAGCTTAGAATATCTAAATTGTGAATTTTCTTTTCTTCTGGCATTCAAGTTGGTCCATTACAGATGCACTACTAAGGGTTCCTTGCAGAATGTTCATCTAATTTTACCTTGTTTTCTGTTATGGAAAGTTTGAAAGCCATGATTCTTGATTCGAAGAATTGTCTAATGTTTCCCATGGGCTTTGTGTTCTGTTGCAGAAAAAGAGGCTTGAGCTCATCTTATATGGCAGTTCTCTTTTTTCGTTTCAGAAAGTGAAGACTGAGTCATGGGTGTTGGATGTGGGTACTGTTTCATGCGGGTTCTAAACTTTGATCAAGTCGTGGGTAGTTTTGTATTCTTGACTGCATATCAATTGCCTGTGGTTATAGAATCAGGTTGACGGATGCTGTTGGTGTCTCTAGTTTGGGTTGGCTTTGTTCAGTGACACTTTTTAGACTTCAAACATTTTCACATGCGTGTGGTTGATCTCTCTCTCTCTCTCTCTCTCTCTCTCTATATATATATATATATATATATATATATATATATGTTTTGTGCTTGTGTGCATGAGGTCCAATATGGCAATACCTGAACTTGTCACCAACGTGGGTTTTTTCAGTCGGTTTGTTTTCTGGTAGGGTAAGAGTAGGGATGTAAACAGTTGGGATTCAGGTCGGATCTGGGCATTACCAAGTCCCATTTAATCAGGTTTGGCTTGATTGGATTTAGATTTGGATTAGGATGAAAAAAGATAAAACCAAACCCGGATCCGAGTCTGACTAGCTTAAAACCCTGTATTTACACTTAATCGGGTTATGTCAGGTTTTTGTTGGATTTAGGTTCAGGTTTGATTGCAGAACTTAATACCAAATCTGGATCTGATTACTAATTGCATCCAGATTACCAAGTCCCATTTAATCAGGTTTGGCTTAATTGGATTTAGATTTGAATTTGGATGAAAAAAGATAAAACCAAACCTCTAAATGACTAGCGTAAAACACTGTTTTTACACTTAATCGGGTCATGTCATGTTTTAGTTGGATTTAGGTTCTGGTTTGAATGCAAAACTTAATACCAAACCCGAATCTGATAATTAATTGCATCCAGATTTGGCTACCAAATCCTCCTAATTGACTCTGATTCAGGTCGGGTATCGAGTTGCATCCCTAGGTAAGATTAGGAAACCTTGATTGGTTTAGTGAGGTGTCCCTTGGGCTGGTATTTACTTTTGAAGTCGTGGTCCAGGCTAGCTACCGCAGGAACTGTTTGGATGATACTATTGAGATTCGCTTTTGTGCTCTTTTGATGGTTAAAGGAGTCTTATGATGTTGGAATTCGTGAGGTCTCTTCCAGGGCACGTCTAAGACTCTAAATACATGGATCTCAATGCAATATCTTGATTATAAAAAGATAGTTGTTTGGCCGAGGAACGTGCTACACAAAAGAATATTAAAATTTGCTTAGATTTAATTAGATGAATACTTGCCATACTCGTGTTGTTGTCCATGTTGGACATTCGTGTCTTGTCCCCTGTATGCTATTTTTAATGAAAATTTACACAAAAATGGCGTCCCGTGTTCTTTTAACCATATCATTGCAACATAGGACATTTGATGTGGAAGTATATCGCAATATGGTTGGTATACTAAGGAAATTTACTATGCTTTGGCCCAACTAGAATCAATTCTTCTCAGTTAATAATAATTCATTAGATATCTAGCAAGGTTTATTTACTACCTTGGAACCTAACACTGAGCTATAATCTATCTCAAAGCCTTCTCCCTTAAGACTGATAGCTCCTGGTGGCCTACAAATTATATCCAAGGTTGTCAGCTTATTGTGGACCCTTGGATATAAACAATAATCAAATAGAACCTAATCGGATCTGGATCTGTGTCTGGACTCGAGTTTCGCTGGGCAACACCTACCTTTCCGACCTGAATCTGGTAAAAAAGGTTGCAAATGGTTTGGAGCTCTGACCTGGGTGCAACCCGTATCCATCTCATATTACTGGATTCAGGCAGTATTGTTTCTGTCTTGGTCAGATCCATAACAAATGTGGTCAGGTCTATCAGATCCGGTTCAGAATTGGGCAAATACATATAATCCATTCGGGCTTAGGTTCGGTCTTACTAGATCCATTTACCTTTTCTACATGAAGTAAAAGTTTACCTCTTTTCAGCAAGATCCATCAATGCAAAAGCTTAGATCATGACTGAAGTAGAGGCTCCACTAATTCAGATCCAGATTTAGATTCAAATCCATTCTTCAAAAAAGATGCATTGTTGAGTCAAGCTTGATCCGACCCATATCCAACCTGTTTTCATCCTCGAACTCATAAACAATGCGACAAAGATTGCAGAGATTTCGAAAATATCACGATATTTTGTCAGCCGCTTTAAAAGTTCAAAATATTCTAGTGTTTAGAAATGGTTTAGAAAATGTTCGGATAATGCAATGTTTACAATTTTTAACATCTAAATCACAGGAAATAGTGCTATTATATTTTCGTGAATTTTATAATTTAAAAACCTTTACATATATATTTTTTAGTTTTTAATTCGTTTATTTAGCTGACACTAAGCCGATAAAAACATGAAACTATAAAAGTTTTCATTTTTTCCGTTTGGCTGCCTTTTTTTACCGATCAAAACATAGGCCCTGAATGGATGACGGGCAAAACCAGGTTTGTCAAAAGCCTGGTTTTGCCTCAGAATCGTATCAAGTGAACTGTTTGGATGACCAGGTTTGACCATCAAAAACTAAAAAAAAAACAGAAAAGCAGATGCTGGCCATTTTCCGGCCACCCACCGGAGGAAAAACGGCCGGAATGGTGCCGCCCTTTGAGTGTAGCACCAGCCCGGCCATTTTCCAGCTGGAAGGTGGCCAGAATGTTGTAAGAAACAACAAAAAAACTGAGAAAAAAAATATAAAAAAAGTGTCTGGCCACCTACCGGCCGGAAATGGTCGGGATGGTGTCGCCCTTCCTGACCAGCACCATCCCGGCCATTTTGTGTCCAGTGGGTTGTAGGGATGTGAATGGGCCATAAGGCAACCATTGGGTAGAGGCCACTCCCAACGATTGCATAACCCCCAAAAGGCGAAGCAAGTTATATGTTCCCCTCCCCCGAACACGCAGGTGCGTGTTCTCGGGTCTGAATGAGCGCCACATATGTAAGCACGTGGGGTTCGTTTCCCCGTGTGTGTCAGCATCACTTATCATCAAAGTCCGGTGCGTTTGCAAAGACTTAAGTACCCTTTTCCGCAATAGCGCCATGAAACAATGTTTCGAGTAAAGGACAAAAATGTTCTCCCGCCAGAGTTTGCAAATACTTAAGTACCCTTTCTCGCTATTGGTACCATAAAAAAATGTTTCGAGTAAAGAACAAAAATGTCCTCCCGCCAGAAAGGATTAAAATCATCATCATTTTCGCCCTAAGAAGTAAACTTCTTTGCCTTAACAAGAGTTCCTCGCAATATGCCGCCCTAAACGTTCTGGATCACCCTTTGACGATGCACCATCTGCTGTAATAGGAGCTCCCTTTGATGATGTAACCTTTGCCATCGTCTGTTGTCGTCAAAGCACCCTTTGTCGTCGTCTATTGCCGTTGGAGCACCCTTTGTCATCGTCTGCTGCCGTCGGAGCGTAGTCGGAGCATCGTTGCCACCATCGGCTACATCTACCTTTTAGGTGTTTACAGGGCGGGTGTTGAAGCACTTCACATCTTGTTCAAGCTCATTCTGTCTAAGACCGTCTACAAATAATTCATACTGTTTCATGAAGCGAAACATTGTTAAACATGAATACAAGGTTTTTTCAGTGTGACATGCATAGATTCAACTCTGTGTGCTTATCATACCTGCACAAAGGTATTGTCTTTCATATGCCAATGCCTACTTCTCTTTTTCCGCATATAAATTTTGTAACCACACAGTCTTCAAGGTCGTACATCTGAATCATTTGCTCCCAATCAGACAGAAAAATGACCTCGTCCATGCTTTCAAGTCCACACTTTCTAAACATTTTATCAAACTCTGTCTTCTGATTAAAAATGTGTCCTATGTTTTTTGCTGCATTTTGAACGATATGCCACAAACATAGGCGATGATGTGCATATGGCCATACATGAGACATTGCAGTCGCAATTGCACGATCAACATCTATAATTAAGTACAATTTCATGGTGCTTCCCATTCAATGCTTGTGTAAATACTCTGAACAACCACTCAAAGGTTTCCTTGGTCTGGTCATACAAAAAAGCGCCGCCTAATATACATCTTCGTGAGTGATGGTTCACTCTGAGAAATTGTGCAAATGGCTACTGTTCCATATTAATCTTCACTGTTGTATAAAAAGCAAACATATCATTGAAACATTCATAATCTACTCCTGATTTTGAATCTGCCCAAAACATATTCACAACATACCCTTCTTCATCCAGTTGCATTGCACTAAAAAAACTAGGGTCATTGCTTGAATTCTTTTGTACGTAATCAATCAAAGAACATATTCCTCCATTCTTCATGTTGTCTGACCTCTTCCTTCTCAATGGTTTCTTAGATCCATAAGTGTGAATAGTGTATTCTCGCGATCACCATCTATGCACACACACAAATTGTATATCTTTCATAGTACAATGCCTGCGCTATCAGCTATTTCAGCAATTGCAGCATGTACTTCGGTTACTTTACGATGTGACCTTAACATAAGAGTCATAAAAGAAGGGGCTAATTCATGGTTATGATAATTGATTAAAGTACGAACTACATATTTTTCATTCAGAAGTCTTCTTAACACCATTCTCGCTGGACATCCATATCTTGAATCTGGCTTGCTCCTTGTTGAATTTCCACTTGACTTCTTCCAACCTTGCTTAGAACAAACATATGCCTTTCTCACCACGACACTCTGTGCATTTTTTGCCCAAGAATACCTTCTAACACTGAATCCAAGTTTTAAGGCATAATCATTGTAAAATTTGTATGCAACTTCCTTATTATTAAACTGCATTCTCTCTACGGGAACAAAGTCAAGTGTAATATCATGTAGACTTGAGGTGCCTGCACCTTTGTCAAGTGCACTGTCATGATCGTCTAATTCATTATCGATTTGCATTTCGTCTGATGAAATATCATTATCGAATTGCATTTCGTCTGCTGAAATATTCAAGTCTAGAGTGAATCCAATGCCTGCACCCTTCTTATCATGTGCATCAATAGTGCACATATTCACTTCTTTAGGTGCATTGATAGTATAGATGTCCGTCGCTCCATGATTTTTCAATGATTGAGACACATCATCTTCACTGGAACCAATTGATATGCTCAACACTGTCATGAGCAAAACATCAATTTGCGTTAGTCAGCACATACGTTTACAACAATTCAGCAAAATATATTACAAATCGATAATAACAATAAAAACAATAACTCAAAAATCAACACCAAAAAACAAATAACATCTTACAAATCGATTTACGAAAATTCAACATAATATATTACAAATCGAGATTGACAAACAAAATAATATCTCACAAATCGACACTAGAAAACACATAATATCTTACAGATCGATATACGGCAATTCAATATAATATATTACAAATCGATATTAACAAACAAAACAATATCTCACAAATCGACACTGGAAAACACATAATATCTTACAAATCGATATACGAAAATTCAATAAAATATATTACAAATTGAGATTTTCAACTGAAACAATATCTCATAAATGAATCTAGAAAATACATAATATCTTACAAATCCATATACGGTAATTCGACATAATATATTACAAATCGATATTATCAAGCAAAACAATATCTCATAAATCGACACTAGAAAACACAGAATATATTACAAATCAAAATTAATAAACAAAACAATATCTCACAAATCAATATACATGTTACTACAATCGTGATTTGCGTTACATTGAATATACTGAGTGAATGGACGATACCAGATGTGGTAGAGGCCCTTGCTCGCATCTATTACTAAGCATTCTTGTCAACAGGTCCCAACGTCTTACAAATGTTTTCAAGTTTCCAATCATTGAAACGATAAAATCTACCTGCAATAATAAAACAACGCCTTAATGACACTCACGATGACATACAATTTTCAAAAATAGCATGATGACATGGAAAGGTACTCACCACACTTTAATGGCACTTGTTAGAATGTTTGTGCGTCATTGCTTTTTTTCATACTACCTAACGAAAACGAAGAAGAAGAGAAGACTGTAAAAAAAGATGGCCGACAAATCCCCCTATGACGCCCACCAATGATCGAACCAGTTGTTCGATTTATAGTTATCTCCACGAAGTAGGAACGAACCCAGGAAAGTTTTCTATCAACACAAGGTAGGAACGAGAAGGCGACAATGTGTTGTAACACAAGCTAAAAACAAAGGCAGAGCGTGCAAATCTATTTACGGGGAGTGGGACGACATTTTTGTCCAACGCATATCTATCTTACGGGAGGACATTTCCGTCAAAAGCATATCTACCTTTTTTATATGTTATTTTATTATTAAGTCATCGTGGGCAACATTGGCATATGAATTATCGCGGGTCCCAAAATATTCCTCCGTACACATCGGAACACACAATTTGTGTTCCGGGGAGAACACACAACACCCTCGATACAGGTACGAGTTTGTGATTTTTTTTCAAAATTTTAACTATTTTTTAATTTGTTTAATATATAAGATACAATTTTATGGAAATATAAATTGACGATTATTACAATATTAAAAATATTGAAATAGTGTCAAAACCTGTTCTAGTCATGTCACAGTATCCAATTCGTCACCCCCTTGGACACGGACCTTAAGTATTGTGCCATGGTAACGTAGCCCGAGGGTCTCATCATAACTGGATCCATAAGATCTGAGTCAGATAAGGATCCAAATTGAAACTACTCTTCAAATTAGGATTTAGTGTCATTCAAGGTTGATCTAACCCATATACGGCCGGGAGTTTGTGCTGCTACACCATTCCTCGGACTGAAATTTTAAGCTCTTCATGAGCCGAGCTGAGGTCAAACTGGTTACAAGTCTAGCTTTGCAAGACGATCATGAGCAGACTTATTTTCTGAACAAATTGTTTTTCAAGTGTATTCCAAAGCTTGATAATATATATATAGGGAGGAGGAACCGTCCTACCAAAGAATGATTCAAAATCTACAACCGATGATAATCCATTGTGTTCCTTCCCTAACGACTGAGTTTTTTTTATCGATCAGACTTTACATATTGGATTATTATCATTCATTTAGTGTGAGTGCCATTTTTTGGATTATGAATTTTTGATGTTTTAGATGTATCTTTTAAAGCATTAAAAATCAACAGCCTATAAAGTTTTAAATGCATTGCAAGTCATCGATTTTTCAGCATATATGGCGTAAAGTCTACATCATGTAAATCATATTTCTTACTAAATAAATTATAAAGAACAAATATATGAGGTTCGGTGGATGAGATGGTCAATAATTGAATTGTTAGTTATAAATTTTAGACCTTTTGGTTGGATGGTCAATAATTGAAGGAGTGTCATCCTATGCACCTGGCTGCCCTCCATCAGATTTTGGGCCCACAACTGACATACTGTCAGTCAAAGATGGAGGGCATCAGAAGCAGCGGCACACTTCAAAGTTAGGGCTATGTGATGACACCTAATCCCGACTCCTAAGCGGTTGCGTTGGTGAGCGGTGGCGCTCTGCCGCAGGAGATCTTGGTGTGACCCACCACCTGAAAATCTTGGGCCATTGATTGCGTGCCACGTCATCGAGAAAAATGGGTGTGGCTGCCCTGATGTTGGGGCTTTAAACCCCCACCCACCCACCCACCTGAAAAAAAAAAAAAACCTTTACCACCGCTACCTTCGTTATTTTATAATAATTGGGTTTAACAAGGTTTGGGATGGTTAAAGTAAACAAAATAAATAAAGAGATAATAAGAAAAGTACCCCGACCCATTTGTTTATTTGGCGGGACCCAGCGAACGGCCGACCAGGAGATGCCTTACGTGGCCCCACATCCTGCTGGTGGACGAGCGAACGCCACGTCGGACAGAGCGATCCCCAATTCACCAGCCACCAGCTCGACGCCACGTCACCCTTTCACGCAAAATATTCCCGAGAGGGTTCAAGCCAGACAATGGTTTGAGTACGATCGGACGGTTCTTGGTCGGCCACGTGGTATAAAAAAAGGACGATAAGCACCGATTGCTTTGCTGGAAGCCTCGGGGTTAAATTTAGGGATGGCAGTGGACCCTGGCATGCCAAGGGACAAGGTCTCTACTCTGACCCCATCTCAAAATCTCGCCCTTCATCCTCACTTTCGTCTTCGTGTGAGTTTTGATTTTAACCTTCATCTCTGTTTCATGTCCTTTGTCCCGATCCAAACTGGGCGAGGCAAGGCGAGGATCCAAAGCGATCTATCGAAACCAAACACCAAAATACCTACTTAAATTGGATTGGAACCATCACTGAAGAACGTTGATTCCTTTCTTCCACATTTTTTTTAAAAAGAAGGATGTTTGTTTTTTTGGTGTTTGGTTTTCTTAATCGGGAAGGGAGCTAGGGTTTTTCTCAAGAGGGAGAGTTGCAGAGAAAAAGAGGAAGACGAGGAAGGAGGGGAAGAAGAAGATGAGGGAATGCGAGCTGTGCGAGAGGCCGGCGAGGATGCACTGCGAGTCGGACCAAGCGAGCCTCTGCTGGACCTGCGACGCGAAGGTGCACTCAGCGAACTTCCTGGTGGCGAGGCACTCGAGGAGCCTGCTGTGCCAGGCTTGCCAGGCGCCCACCCCGTGGAGAGCCTCTGGAGCCCGGCTCGGACCGGCGACCTCCGTCTGCGAGAAGTGCGCCGGGAGGTACAGCGGCTTGCCGGCTTCGGACGCGGTGGCGGAGAGCCGGGACAGGACGAGCGGAGGAGAAGAGGAGGAGGACGGCGACGACGAGGTGGATGTTGTGGTGGAAGACGTGGAGGAGGAAGAGGAGGACGGGGAGAACCAGGTGGTTCCCTGGAAGTTGACGCCGCCGACGTCGCTCTCCAGCCCGGAAGCGAGCCCTAGCAGCGAGGAGGAGTCCTCCGGAAGAGCCTTCGGCCACGGATGCGTCGGTTCCGAGACTCCGCTGGCAGTCTCGATGAAACGGAGGCGTCAGAACGGGAACTTCCTGCATCAGGTTCGTAGTAACTGCCTGCAATTTCGTTTCCGCGGAGACATCGCGAGAAATTAGGGTGAGGAAAGTGGAAAAAGCGGGATTTTTTTGAGAATAGGGATTTTCTTAGTTCGGATTCGAGCGATCGCTTGGGATTTTGGTAAAATCTTTTTCCTGAGATACTAATCTTTTATGCATTTCAGTGAAATTTTATTCGATTTGATCGATCGAGAGGGATTCCGGGATTTTGAGAAACATTTTGTTCAAAGAGTAGTCTTTTTTCTCCCATCTCTCTGTTTGTTGTCAAGATCGACCAAAACGCGAGATGTTTTAGTGCTTCGACTACGATATGAATTTTCTTTTTCTTTCTTTATTGCATTTTTTATGTATGTTTGGTCAAGATTTGCTTCTCTTTCTATCAATCGTAGAAAATGCTGAAAGTTTGATGCTTCCGTTGATTTCTTATCTTTTTTTTTTTTTAATAATTTTACATGTTTTTTTTCAAATTTTTCCCGAGCTTTTTGTGTTGCCGATCTGATGATCATCGATTGCGGATTGCAGGAAGTGAACGGATGCTCGTCGTCTCAGGCGAATCGCAGTACGGTCGAAGACAACGCGACGTCCTCCGCGCCCTCGAGGGCGCCGAAGGAGCTGAAGAAGGCATCCGGCGACGGCGAGGCCGCTGCGAGCTCGATAACGAATCCAATCGAGACTCTTAACAGACTGCAGAACGACATGCCCAACGGCGTCGAGAAGATCGACGTCCAGCGCAGCAAAGACCGTCGATCTGGTATCTAACGTCTCCGAGAAACCTCAGATGTGACAAAAGAAAAAACCAGCAAAAAAAGAAAAAGGGAGGTATGCACCTTCCTCGTTTTCTTGTGATCTCTTTTTTAACCGATCTAACCTCACTCACCGCTATAAGTAAATTTGCGATCACAATCGTGATTTCAAAAAAGATATAGTGAAAATTTGTGTGCCTCTTCCTCCTCTTATTCTTTTTTATTGGTTTTTGTTTGTTTTTACTCTTCAATGCAATGAGAAATGGGTGGGAAGAAACATGGATGAAGGGGTTGGGTTGTTGCGGATGGGTGTCAAGGGGAGGGACTGTTTGGGGGCACATGCATGCATGAAATGGAATGGAGCCCAGTCACTACTCTTTTGTCAGTGTCAGTGTTGAGTAAATGCCCATTGCTACGTTTGGGGGCAAGAACGATTATGGGGTGGGTGGGTGCTTTTGGAGTAGGATTTAAGCAAAGCCATTCGCATCTTCTGTTATATCATATTTTATTACAATATCAACCATTGATTTTTTACCTCTTCAAAATATGCATCTGAGCATAACAATGCTTAGTCAAAAACATGTTTTCTATTGAGTAAACAATGATAAACACATCTGACGGTTCAGATCTATCATAAAACACCGAAAACTATGATTTTGAAGAATCCTAACGGTGACCTATATATATATATATATATATATATATATATATATATATATATATATATATATATGTTGGTTCGGATCACAAGATCAGTAGATTTTAACATACAAAGGTAAATTTACAATTTTTTCCCTTTGTCACAGCTCGTATCAACGAGTGGGATCTCTTTAAGTTGATCAATTTGGTGCGGATGTGTTTTTTCACGGTCTGCTAGTATATGAATCATGTTTTCATGTATCATGTTGGATGTGAAAAAGCTTTATATTTTAAAATTTTTATTTTTGGCACGATATTGACTGTTCCTCTTACCATTCTGTAAAATATGTTATACTTTGGCTTACGTACACCACAAAACTGGTGTGACGAATAAATTATCATTACTCACGTATCTTTAGTAGATCGACCGTACACTTGGATTCACTATTACTCATTTACTTTAAAGGCTAAAGCGTACGTTGCTATGAACTTATTGAGAGAGGTTACGTTGACGAAATCTGGTCAAAATAATTAAAAATATGATTTTTTGAAGGATGAAAAATCGTTGCTCTGCACTGTAAGCCGTTGAGTTTTCAACTCTTGGAAAATCCAATATACACATCCCAAAAACATGATCACATGATCCAAGAGATGGTTTTTACTAAATCCAATGATTGTAGCCAGATATACTATACAAGAAGAATTTAAAAGTAAAAAAGTTATTTTTTTTCAGGGTTTCTTACCAATGATTGTAGCCAGCATTATCTTTTTATCCATACATACGTATATAGAATCACTAGAATATGAGAACTGAAATTTGAGAACCGGAAATATGGGCATTTCCAACTTGGCATGATGAATTTGCTAGGAATCAATGGGTCGTGTATTTTTGATGAAAAAATATGATTTTTTAATGCTTGAATATTTATGAAGGATATGCGCCATTGATTTTAAAACCTTAAATATATCTAAATTATTAAAAACAATAAAACGTACATGTAAGTTTTGAAATTGTAAGAAATGCACCTAAATTTGTGCTTTGATAAACAAACCAATGTTTAACTCAAGATGGATTTTTTTTTTATCATTTTATGTAACCATAAGAAAATTTACCTGCTTTTAACCATTTCAAAAACTTAGATGTGTCCACCACAAAATGTGTGTGCGTGCGTGTGTGTTCATGTCCTCAACATCCATGGGTTGAATTTTAAGTAGATGTCTGCTCCAAGCTGCCTCACTTCCTTCTTTAGCAAAAGCTATTGAGTTGTAATCCCATAGCTCCAGAAGGCCAACTATTCTTTTCAAGTAGGATGTGCCTTTTTTTCTAATTTATAACCCGAAGAAATCGCCGCCAGCACGAAGACCTGGCCACGCTGGCTCAGCCTGTCATACCTGCTGTCATTATGCCAGAAACATAAAACTCCGAGGCTAGGACCCTTACCCCCAAAGCCTATGCTACTTGTTGGCTTGCGCAGAAGGGCGATGCCCATGGGAATCGAACCTTGACTGCCCATCTGGCAGCCAAGGTCCTACCCCACTACGCCAAACGCCCTTGGGGCTAAGTACGATGCCCCTTACAATAGAAAGAAACTGTTTATTTTGTGATGCATTTTTTCATATAATATGGCCTTCCATTCTTCCATAAAGCCTGAGAATAGGATGCATGACCCAACCAATGTTACCATCTTTTGTCTTCTAGTCCGCAGCTTGTGCTATCCACGTTTTGTAAGGGGTTTTGATCTTAAAGTTTTCGAAGATTTCTTTTAAAGAGGATCCAATATCAAACAAAAAAATTTAAATAATTGATTAATTAAATAAGCTCCTCCATAACCGTGGTGGCTAGTGCTTATCTTGATCCTGGATAGAGGACGAAGTCACGTTCTCGTCTTTAGTGATTTTTTTATGGCTTAACGATAAGAGGGGAGGATTTGTATTTTGTACTATTTTGTTTGGGAGTTCTCTTCCATTTGGAAGCTTAAATGGGATTTCTTTGAGTTAATGGTTGAGCAAGCTTGAAGATAAAAATAATGAATGTGGGCTCCGTAACAATGTGTCTTTTTTTTTCTTATCTGATTATTATTTTGTATTGTGCATCTGAAAGTCTATCAAACCTCATGAGTTGTGAATAGGGATCTGATACAGGCCAAATCATGTAATACTTGAAACCGAATCTGAAATGCTAACAGTAGAACCAAATCATATATAGTGAGGTAGGCTTGAATCTAGATCTAAAGTATATGGGGGTAACATCGGATCCTATAATAGAATATCAATAACAGGCTCTTTGTTGTAAACAATACAATTGGATTGGATTTTGATCCAAATGTGAATTATAGATGAACTAAAATACTGATTTTATTCCCATCAGAATAAAAAAAAATAAAGTTTCATTATGCACTCCGAATCCAAATCCAGAAATAGCATGCTCGATTTGGATCTCTTATGCAAGTATTTCCAGTCCATCTGCGCCTCCTAGTTGTGAGAATAGTGACGAATGTCGCCCCTATTTTGAAATAAATACCATGATTTCTAAAGCCAAATTTTCTAGTGTTGATATTATACCGAAAAATGCAATATTTTGAAAAATATCATTTATTTGTGAAGTCTGTTTGAGAAGATGCAGCTTACTCTTTTTAAATATGAAAACACTTTTAACTAATTTTTGTATATTATATTTCACTTTTAATTTCATATATATTTTTATATATGTAGGGCTGGTAAACGAGCCAAATGAGCCATGCTTAGGATGTTCGGGCTCAGCTCATTAAGAGTACACCCCAGCTTGAGCTGTAACGAGCCGAGCTGAGCCAAGCCCGAGCTTGGTAAGCCGATCACGGGCTGGCTTGTTTTATTTAAAAAATATTCTTCAGTGTTTTTTAAGCTTAATAACACACACACACGTGCGCGCACACACACACACACACACACACATATATATATATATATATATATATATTTAATACATATAATATATACAGTAAATATATAAACCACATATTGATAAAAGGGAAAACACAATGACCGTTCTGATTTTGGCTTGATTAAAATGGGAAAACAAATGCTACATATAGACAGCTGTGATTCTTTGAATCCAGCAGATTGCCTTTACAGTATCGACCTGGTAACTTCTCTCGTTCTTAGGGATTTACCAACTGTATAGATTTACATGTTACAACAATAAAACAAATAGAAACAGTATACAAAATGTTAATGGTAAGTGAAAAAAGAAAAGAAGTTATCATGTTAACAATGAGTTAACATGGTAACTATGTAATATTGCTAATACCCTCCCTCAAGTTGGATCGTGTGGATCGAGCATGCCCAACTTGGATTTCAATACTGAGAGGTGGTCACTACCCAAGGGCTTGGTAAATAAATCAACACATTGGCAAGTGGCAGGGACAAATTGAGTTCGGATCAAGCCGCTTTGGATTTTTCTTGGATGATAAACCGGGTTAGTCCAATTCAATGTGTTTGGTGCACTCATGACAGCAATATCAAGGGCGGCCTGATTATGGCAGAATAGTCATGGGAAGAGAATTTTGGATGCCCAAGTTTGTGATCAAGTATTTGATCCAAGTGAGTTCATAATTGGCAAGGACCATGGATCTGTATTCAAGGAGGAGTGTGAAACAGTGGACAACTTTTTAGACTTCCAAGAGATTAGGCTGAGGTGGATCTTTGGGTCATTGGGCAGGCCGCCCAATACGAATCACAATAACCAATGACTTCTAATAAGTCGGAAGAGCTCATGAGCACACCTTGGCCAGGTGTAGACTTAAAATATCTTAAGATCTGAATAGCGGCGTTCATATGAGTAGTGCGCAGTTGGCTCAAAAACGGACTTAAGATGTGAACTGGGAACAATATGTCATGCTTCATGACTGTCAAATAATTAAACTAGGCATCCAATCAATCATCGATACAAACTTGGTTCTTCAAGGGCCTTACCTCCCTCATTATCAAGCTTGAGGTATTGTTTCATTGAAAAATTGCAAGGTCTAGCACCCAAATATCCCATATCTTCTAATATGTCTAAGGCATATTTTCTTTGGGATAGGAATATATCTTTTTTAGAACGGGCTACTTTAATGTTGAGGAAATATTTGAGGTATCTATGATCTTTGAGACAAAACCGATTGTTGAAATCCTTCTTAAGCTCCTCAATCTGTATAAGATCGTTACCAACAATGATAATGTCGTCGACATAGACCAATATGAATAGAGGACTCTTATTCCTAATCCAAGAAAACAATGAGTAGTTTGCCTTAGACTGAGTAAAATAACTTTGCTTTAGATATGATGAGAATTTGGCGAACCAACTCTGTTAAGATTGTTTGAGTTCATAGAGGGATTTGTTGAGACGACACACCCTACGCCACCCGACTAAAAAATCTCAGAGGTGGCTGCATATATACTTTCTCATCCAAGTCACCATGCAAGAAGGCATTGTTAACGTTCACTTGATAAAGATGGTAATTGTAGATTGTGGCAATAGCAAGTAGACATATGATGGTGACAAGTTTTGCTACAAGTGCATATGTCTTATTGTAATCTAAGCCTTCAATTTGTATATATTCCTTTGCAACTAACCATGCTTTATATCTCTCTATAGATTCATCGGATCTATATTTGATCTTATAGACCCATTTGCATCCAACGGGTTGTTTTCCTTCAGGTAAATCTGTCACCGACCAGGTGTTATTCTCCTCAAGTGCTTGGATCTCGACAGACATTGCATCACGCAAATCTTGATGTTCCATAGCTTGAATGAAAGTTTTACGTTCTAAATTTTGGGTAATAACTGCTAAGAAAACTCTGTGACAATGAGAAAATTTATGATATGAAAGTTAATGACTAAAGAAATGATTGGTGCTTGGGACCACCACACTCCAATCGTTAAATTGAAGAATGGCACTACAAGAAAAATGCCAATTAGCGACGGACGCTATCCGTCGCTAATTCGGCGCAAATTCCATTGCTAACGTGTTAGGGACGGATAGTGTTTGTCGCATAATCCTAGTCGCTAAATTGCGAAAAAATTTATCTGTCGACAGACGAATTAGCGATAAGAATAATCTGCTGCTAATCCGTCGCTAAATAGCGATGGATTATCGACAAATTATATCCGGATAAACTTCGTCGCTAACTTTTCGTCGGCACGTTAGCGACGGATTAAAGTCCGTCGCAAACCATCGTCTGAATGAAATTGGCGACGGAAATAATCCGTCGCTAATCCGCCACTAATTTTAAAAAAAAAATTTAAAAAATTATTTGAATTATGAAACTCGAGAAAAATGTCTCGTAATACAATTCATATAACCTGCTTATAAAAAAAAAAATACATATACAGGTGAAACAAAATTAACTAGACAAACAACAACAGTTCATGAAAATTACAACCTTTGCCAGTCATGAAAATTAACCTCTTTAGTATCATGACTAAATACAAGCTAATGCTTTTAATGCATACCTCTCTAGCAGATTCCTGATCCAAACAAATGAATTTTCAAATTGGTGAACAGTAGATAAACGAGGCACCAAGGATCATCAAATATAACAAGTCGAATAATAGTAGTAGCTTCCTTCAGAAAAGCCTGCGCAGAACAATGTCAAGCAATCTATTGCAGGTATGTAAAACTAATCATGGAAACACTTCAGTCCTCATGAAAATGATGCAATAGTTTTAATAAATTTTAAAGAAATGTAAGATGATATCCCAGTTCCTACATGACAGATTAGCAAAATCTACTCCTGCATAAAGAGAAATTCTAAAAATATCCTAAGATCTTCATGCTGGAGTGAAAAGTAAAATATCCTAAGATCTTCGCGTCCGTGTGAAAGTGTCATTCATACAGAATTCTAACGAACTAGTGACCACTTCAAGTACCTAGTCAAACCTAACTGTTCAACTCAATGGAAACACCTTCTGGTCGAGGTCACTATTTTAAGAATCCTTGTTTTGCAGACCTCTTCAATTTGTTCTGAAATTTCAAGATTTTTTATGAACCTGAGGTTGGAGTAAGGCTGTAAACAGGTCAGATGAACATTTGAACCACTGTTGGTCGTATCCATTTCCATAAATAAACAGAAGCTACAAGAGGGGAAGGTTACTTGAGTATAGATGTGCAGGAAGAAGTGGGGATAGAACTAAATGACAAAGGATGACACAACTAAAATTTGGACTGATCCTCTGTTGAGTTTGAGTGATGATTTGTGTCAGGATCAAACCCAACCTCAGTATTATCTTAATTTCAAGTGAAAAATAAAATCTTCTGTTCTAGTCACACATCTATTATCGTCAAGACGTTACAGTGGTTGGTAAGTAGTGATAGAATTTACTCTCTTGAGTAAGCAAATGGATGAACAGTCCATGAAACAAGAAAACAAAGAATTTAAGTTTTGCTCATAGAATTGAAACGTAACCAGGCAGCAAATAAAAGTCACTGATAGCTCCTACATACCTTACTAATTGGATACGTGATGGGCAAAAATATAAACAGAAGCACACGAACGACAACAGAAAGTTTTGCTCCAATTTTCAGTCCATAACGAGAGCATACTGCCTGAGGAATAATCTGGAAGAACCATATTTTACACCATTTTAGCAATGATGTTCCCAATATTCCCCCCCCCCCCCCCCAAAAAAAAAAAAAAATAGAAAAATTCAGATTATCACTATATGTCGGAAACAACTGAGATTTTGGAGAATCTCGCCACATTCACAAGCCATGAACATCTCAAGATAACCATCATCCAAATCCCAGCCATATTTTTTCTGTCTGAAGTTCAGAACGGACATGAAAGGAAATGGTACCTCCCCCAATGCCAGAATCAAAGTGACAGATATCAGAATCGCGCCCGAAGCTGGAAGAAGCGCGTCGACAAAGATGGGGAGTGCATGAAACAAACCAAAATGTTTCCCTCAACAAGACCCTTCCCCCAACCAATCCCATACCCTATACTAAAATTAAGCACACACAAAAAAAAAAACTGTAAGAAGAAGTTACTTCCATCTACCGAAGCAAGTAACTGAATTCTGATAGCACGCGCCCAGCAAGTAATTGAACTATGCCAAGTGATATTTTTCTTGATTAGGGCTTTGCCTTCCTCCTCCGCGAGCGAGGAGGGGTCGTCGCCGTTGCCGGCGTCGGAGATGACGCGGACAACGACAAAGTCGACCTGGGGGAGGAGGGAGGCGAAGCACCCCAAGGGTAACGAGAGAGGGAGGGAGGGAGCAAAGCAGGTTATATGTCCCCCCCCCCCCCCCAAACAGGGCAGTTAGCTACATCTCATGATCGGGGGTCCCAAAGAGCACCACGTATGTAAGCATGTGCATCTCATATCCCCATGTTTGTCAGCATTAATTAGCGTTGGAGTTTGATGCGATTGCAAAGACTTAAGTACCCTCTCCTCCATTGGTGCAAAAAAAAATGACGGTTCTTGAAAAGGAGTGGTTGTAAAGACTTAAGTGCCCCGAAGATGATTATTTAAGACCCAGTCTCTGCACTTCAGGATTATCCGAAAAAGAAATCTCCCCTGAAGGAGGCCATGAACATCAACCCTCTCACTCTCTCTCTCCTTTCTATTTCTGCTTCTGTGCACATCTATTAGAAGATCATACATTGCTCCATCAAGCACCGACTGACTTGTACATTGACTCTTGTGGAGCCTGATTCAGAGTTTTTACCCTTACAGGAGGAGGGTTTGGGGGCTCCTCCCAGCGTGGGTATCATCATTCAACTAAATGAGTTGTAGATCCTGATTCAGAGTTTTTACCCTTATAAGAGAGGGGTAAAACCTCATCTCACTCTCTCTCTCTTCTCTCTCTACTTCTGTGCACATCCAACAAATGATCCAACATTTCTCCATCAAACACCGACTGACCTGCACACTAACTGTAGCATCGTTCAACTTGATGAGTTGTGGAGCCTGATTTAGAGTTTTTGCCCTTACAGGAGGGGGGTTTGGGGGCTCCTCCCAGCGTGGGTAGCATCATTCAACTTGAAGAGTTGTAGAATCTGATTCAAAGTTTTTACCCATTCATATTTTAAGGCATTAGATCTCATTTTTGAACATCCACGCATGTGCAGTTTGCTTTCATCATGTTCAGTTGCTTTCTAGATTATACTTTGAATTCTAGTGCATTTTAGATCTATCGATTTGTATGTAACCAGAGCCCATTTTAATTTGATTTTTTTACTGCAACTTCATGCATACGGCTTCATGCTCTCCACCAAAAATCAGATCATTCTGAGTTTGTTTGACTCACTTTAAAAATCGAGATTCAAAACCTATTATTTTGCACCGTCAGGATTTTAGCAAAATCAGGACCAACTTGCGGAAGTGATTTCTCCCTAACCAGAGATGATCTTTCCAATCCGTAAAAAGGGTTATTTTCTAAATTGAATCTAGTTTGTTTATACTAAATTTCAGCGATTTCTATGGTGTTTTCATACCAGTTTCGGGTAAAAAACCATAACCCTATTACCCTGTGTCATTTTAACGGCTCAGATTTTGATCCATTTTGTTTGAATTTTATTTTCCTAATGGGAGATCATTTTTCCATTCTGTAAAACGGGTTCTCTTCATTTATGTGTCTAGTTCATCCTTGTAAATTTTCAGAATTTTTCATGGTCAATTACTATTTTATTTTGATTAAATACCATAACCTTATATCCAAATTTTATAAATGTTCTGATTTTGGCCCCCATATCATGACTGTTGTAGCACTTCTTCAACAAATCGTTATTTGATTGGCAATATTCTTCAGCAAATTGTTGTTTTGATTTTTTTGAGTCTCTAATGAGTTCCTACTATGATTTGTAGTATTTTTGGGTCTCCAACGAGCCTCACAATGATTTATAGTGTTGTCCGATATTTTAGCTATGATTTATAGTGCTTTGGGGTCTCCAACGAGCCCCACAATGATTTGTAGTGTTTTTCGATCTTTTAGCTATGATTTATAGTGTTTTCGGGTCTATAACGAGACCCACAGCGATTTATAGTGTTGCTGGACCTCGCTATAGCGATTTGTAGTGTTTCTCGCTAAACACTACAGCTATTTGTGATACAAATCGCTATCCGAATCAGGACCAACTTGTCAGGATCATATCTCCCTAACCAGAGATCGGATTTCAAATTCGTAAAAAATGGTGTCTTTGTTATGAAGTCTAGTTTATTCCTGTAAATTTTCAGCGTTTTTTATAGTCATTTGATACCCTATTTGGATCTAAAACCAGACCTCTATCAGTCTGCCTTATTTGAGTGACATAGGTTTTTATTTCATTTTGTAAGAGTCATATCTCCCCAACGGAAGATCATTTTCCAAATCCGTAAAAAGGGTTTTCTTCTTCTATGTGTCTAGTTTATATCTGAAAAGTTTTATAACTTTTTATGCTCATTTGATATTTCAAACCTGTTAAAAATCGAGACACATAGAGGAAGTTTTAAACTTTTTAAGTTTTATAACATTTTATAACATGTCTCGGTTTTTAACAGGTTTGAAATATCAAATGAGCATAAAAAGTTATAAAACTTTCCAGATATAAACTAGACACATAGAGAAAGAGAACCTTTTTTACGGATTTGAAAAATGATCTTCCGTTGGTGAGATATGACTCTTACAAAATGAAATAAAAACCTATGTCACTCAAATAAGGCAGACTGATAGGAGTCTGGTTTTAGATATAAATGGGGTATTAAATGACCATACAAATCGCTGAAAATTTACAGGAATAAACTAGACTTCATAACAAAGACACCATTTTTTACGGATTTGAAATCCGATCTCTGGTTAGGGAGATATGGTCCTTATTCAGATAGCGATTTGTATCACAAATAGCTGTAGTGTTTAGCGAGAAACACTACAAATCGCTATAGCGAGGTCCAACAACACTATAAATCACTGTGAGTCTTGTTATAGACCCGAAAACACTATAAATCATAGTTAAAAGATCGAAAAACACTACAAATCATTGTGGGGCTTGTTGGAGACCCCAAAGCACTATAAATCATAGCTAAAATACCGGACAATACTATAAATCATTGTGAGGCTCGTTGGAGACCAAAAAATACTACAAATCATAGTAAAAACTCATTAGAGACTCAAAAAAATCATAACAACAATTTGCTGAAGAATATTGGCAATCAAATAACGATTTGTTGAAGAAGTGCTACAACAGTCATGATATGGGGGCCAAAATCAGAACATTTATAAAATCTGGATACAAGGTTATGGTATTTAAAAAAAATAAAATAGTAATTGACCATGAAAAATTTTGAAAATTTACAGAGATGAACTAGACACATAAACGAAGAGAACCCGTTTTACAAAATTGAAAAATGATCTCCCATTAGGAAAATAAAATTCAAACAAAATGGATCAAAATCTGAGCCGTTAAAATGACACAGGGTAATAGGGTTATGGTTTTTGACCCGAAACTGGTATGAAAACACCATGGAAATCGTTGAAATTTAGTATAAACAAACTAGATTCAATTTAGAAAACAACCCTTTTTACGGATCGGAAAGATCATCTCTGGTTAGGGAGAAATCACTTCCGCAAGTTGGTCCTGATTTTGCTAAAATCCTGACGGTGCAAAATAACAGGTTTTGAATCTCGATTTTTAAAGTGAGTCAAACAAACTCAGAATGATCTGATTTTTGGTGGAGAGCATGAAGACGTATGCATGAAGTTGCAGTAAAAAAATCAAATTAAAATAGGCTCTGGTTACATACAAATCGATAGATCTAAAATGCACCAGAATTGAAAGTATAATCTAGAAAGCAACTGAACATGATGAAAGCAAACTGCACATGCGTGGACGTTCAAAAATGAGATCTAATGCCTTAAAATATGAATGTGTAAAAACTTTGAATCAGACTCTACAACTCTTCAAGTTGAATGATGCTACCCACGTTGGGAGGAGCCCCCAAACCCCCCTCCTGTAAGGGCAAAAACTCTAAATCAGGCTCCACAACTCATCAAGTTGAACGATGCTACCCACGTTGGGAGGAGCCCCCAGACCCCTCTCCTATAAGGGTAAAAACTCTGAATCAGGATCTACAACTCATTTAGTTGAATGATGCTACCCACGCTGGGATGAACCCCTGGACCCCCCTCCTGTAAGGGCAAAAACTCTAAATCAGGCACATAAGTAGAGAGAGAAGGGAGAGAGAGTGAGAGGGTTGGTGTTCATGACCTTCTCCAGGAGGAACCCTTTACCTCCCTTGATTTCTTCTCTAGAGAGAGAGAGGGTTTTACAGTGTTTTACGAAGAAGGAAGAAGAAGAAGATGACGATGGAGCAATGTAGGATCGTCTGTTGGATGTGCACAGAAGTAGAGAGAGAAGGGAGAGAGAGTGAGAGGGTTGATGTTCATGGCCTTCTTCAGGAAGAACTCTTTGTTTCCCTTGATTTCTTCTCTAGAGAGAGAGGGTTTTACAGTGTTTTACTGAGAAAGAAGAAGAAGACATGTTTGTCCTTTTTTTGAACAGAAAAAGAAGAAGACTTTGAATTGTCAACATCATCCTCGACTTTCTGGATGGAGGACATGTTTGTCCTTTTTTTGAACTGTTTGTTTTTTCTTTTTTGAATAAAGGGCATTTTTGTCATTTTCTCAAACCATCACTTTATGGGAAGAATAGCAAGAAAGGGTACTTAAGTCTTTGCAACAACACCAGAGTCCGATGCAAAGTTATGTCAACATACACGGGAATACGAGCCCCATGTGCTTGTATACATGGTGCTCATTCAAAGCCCCGAACACAGACGTGCGATTCAGTGAATCATCGGGGGCGAACATACACCACCCTCTCGGGAGGGAGAATTTAACACCCTAATTTGGTAGCTTTAATCGAAAATTAGCGAGGAAAATATTTCGTATCAAATCTGTCGCTAATTAGCGACAACTTTGTGACAAAATATTTCCCTCGCTAATTCCATCGCTAAGCTGCTACAGTTTTTGCGACAATTTTTTTTTGTCGCCAATCTCTCGCTAATTAGCGACGAAATTTGTTTCGTCGCTAATTTCAGAAATATTTCAAAGATTGGCGATGTATAATTTTCTCTCGCAAATTCTGTTGCTAATTTGCGACAAAAAAAATCTGTCGCAAATGTCTGTCGCTAATCAGGGTTTTTCTTGTAGTGTGGGGCTACTGAATAACATCTAAAATCCTTGAGATACAATGGCAGATGGCGAACTCGATCTAATTTACAGAGTTGAGAGGTTTCATGTGCATGATCATGGGCATTAGATATACGGACGTCCATTGGAGCAAAGGTACTTATTTGAGTTGCTGGATCAAAAAATTGGTTCACTAGTGGGGTTTTGTGTTATGCTTTTATCACCTTGATCTTGTGAAAATGATTATTGCGATTCAAAAATGGGTATGGGCAATACATTTTTATCATTGTCATTTAGAGTTTGATGATCTCGAAATGAGAACATATTTTTTATAAAATTTGACGTCTCAAATAACAAAAAATTTGTTTGATTCGAGATCATACACTTTATACCCAACTTACATGTGGATATCTGATAAATACACATTACCTAGCACGATTATCAAATTTATGGGTACACCACAACAAAGCAGTGGATTAGCGACGACCACATTCCGTTGCTAATCGGCTTAGCGACGACGAGGCGATGGAAAGCTTACGTCGCGAATTTTTCGACGCTAACTGGCGACAAAATACATCCGTCGCCAGTTCTGTCGCTAGTTGCGACAGAATAACGAACGGCGTATTCCGTCGCCAATCCGCCGGTACTAAACGACGACCTCGGTTGGCGACGGATTTACAGTTGTCGCTAAGCCATCACTAGATTTATATGCATAGCGATGGAATAATCCGCCGCTAATCCATCGCAAACACGAAAAAAAAATAAAAAAAATTATTTGAAAATTAAATATCGAGAACGACACAATTTATATTTCTTGTACAATTTATATATATATATATATATATATATATATAGAGAGAGAGAGAGAGAGAGAGAGAGAGAGAGAGAGAGAGAGAATTTGCCTAATACTAGAATAAAAAGTGCATAACAGTCCTGATCAATTATGAAAGCATCTCAAGGTGAAAGATCTGCACCACTATGAGCACATGCTTATGTTTGAATCATATGGCCACATCCTCACGTAGGGATGGCAGTGGGGCGGGGCGGGGGACAAGGGCTCCACCCCCGCCCCGCCTCAAGATTAGAACCTCCATCCCCACCTCCACCCTCCGCGGGGATGGATTTTAACCTCCACCCCCGCCTTCATCCCCGTTTCATGTCCTCCATCCCCGGGTCATACGGGGATGAGGCGGGGCGGGGTGGGGATGAGGCGGGGAAAAGTGGCGGGGATCGTGGCAGGGACGGGGCGGGGCAGGGAAAAGGGTACGTCCATCCCCGAACGGGGATGGATTTTAACCTTCGTCCCCGCCTCCATCACCGTTTCATACCTTTCATCCCCGGTCCAAACTGGGGCAAGGGCGGGCCCTGCTTTCCCCCGGTCCACTGCCATCCCTATCCTCACGCATGTACATGTGAACATTAATGCACGGAGGGTCGAGCCCTGTGTGTAGTCAAGTAGCCAATCTCTAGGTTGGTTTTATTGGCTCCTAGAAAGTTCGAGTTTTGAGTGACCAAAACCATCTATTCAAGAGAAACCAGTAAATAGAATCCAACAGTGAGTGCTTGCAATGGAAATGGATATCCAATGTGCATACCACGCTTGCTTTCACATCAACGGCACGAATAGGGAATTCAGAGAAATACATGAATCGTTGCTTCTCGTGGGAATCATGTACTTGTTCTGTCTGATTGGGTTATCTTGGGGTGATTTGGTGGTGATTCTGAGCTGAATAGATACCAGCCAACCTACTTCATCAACAAGTTGGATCCCCCTTTATTATATTGTTTTCCGTTCTTTCTGCTGAACGCCAAAGCTAAAGGGAAAGAGGGGATCATACTTCATAGGGCCCAGCACACAAGCATCCACAACTGAGCTCTTCCACAAGTGATCTCTCTCTCTCTCTCAATAAAACTATATATAAAAAAAGAGAAGGAGATAGCTGCTAACTACTGTTCGTGCTAACCGCTATGTTAACCAGACTTTCGAAGGGTTTTTCCCGTGTTACTTAAATTTGAACATAAAAATGTGTTTAGCACGGAAAATTTACTAGGAAAAAGCACTTAGATCATGTTTTTTCGATGAAAAAAATACTTTTTAAGGCTTAAATATTTAAGAAAATATTAAACCGTCATCCTACAGTCGATTCTTAAAAAATCAAACGTGTAAAATACATGTATGGTCAAATTTTAACAAAAACATGAAAAACCCTTTCTAAAACTTGTTAGCATGATGGTTAGCTCTCTCTCTCTCTCTCTCTCTATATATATATATATATATATATATATATATATATATATATGAAAAGTTCATTCCACGGTAAACCAGTAAGATCCGGTTTTCACAATTGATTACTTTGGTGATAAGCTCAGCGCCCATAGTAACAAATATCACTAAAGCTTTCCTTTTTGCTTTTTCATTAAATTCACGATTAAAATTGAAAAAGTCGAATTCAGATAAAATTGCAATAAATTAAATTTCATGCCTGTTTTCATCGATCAAGATAAAATGTTGTTTTTACCAGGATTTAAACCAAAATGATTAGCTTTTTGTTTTCTTTGTTGAGAAAATCTCCAGCACAATATTTGTGGCACTGTTGAGCACCTTGCTAACAGTCACTCCACACAACTAATGGTCTGATGCAACCGCGGTAATGTAGTCAACACTATATATATATATATATATATATATACTTAAAGACATCAGCGACATTGACAGTCCAGTGGGGAGATGTATATGATCCTCGCCGCATAAAATGCCATTGTTTACAAGGGAATCTAGATCGATAGAACCATGTCAAATACAGTTCTAAAGCTCACTCTTCCATATCTCAGCACTCTTGAGCACCAAGGTAGTAATCATTCCCAATATCCAAATATTCCTTTATCATTTCAAGTTCAACTGGTGTTCCTGCCCCATGTAGTTTTTACTATTATTGGAGTGGATGAGATGTTACAAGCCAACCACCTTGTTTGGTTGATGCCGTCCGCAACACCTGGATCATTTCTTATTGTGATCCCATCCACTTGATTGAGACAATAATTGAAAATGGTGGTTTCTTGTTTTGTAATCACTTATCTTTGAATCATTAGATTTTAGAGCATAGTGACAAAAGTTTTAAACGCGTTTTTCAAAAACTCGTGAGAAATTGAAAATTTTTCGTAAAATCTCGCCTTTTTTTCGGCAAAATCTCTGCAATAAAAAAAATAAATTAAAAAATATAAAAGTTATTTTTATAAGAAACTATTAATAAAAATTATTTAAAAATAAAAATACATGTTTGTCTTGCGATAAATAGCCATTTAAAACTTAAATATCGTGTTTAAATCACGGTATTTATGTTTTTTCATAAATCTCGCGATATTTTGAAAATCTTGCAAGAAATTGCCGTTTTAAACTTTCAGGCAATTTCTCAAGATATTATCGCGAGATTTTTCATAAATCTTGAGATATTTGTCACTATGATTTAGAGTGATCTTTAATCTTCCGGAATGGCAACAACATACATTTTGGCGAGTCTCTGGGGTTGATGGGTAAGCCCTTGGAGTTTTACGCTGACAGGACAGTGACTGTAAATATGGCGGACTAAGCCAACACCGTTAGGTCTCTGCGCCTGGGTGGTTTCTCCGAGTAAAAGTAAAAAAACCAACATACATTTTTTGGCTATTTCTTTCTTTACTTTGGAGAATCATAGGATCAATTCAATTAAGTAAAGGGTCAGGGTTGGATGAAGCCAATACCAAAACCAACTTATAGGATATTGTCTAATCAAATTCAGATTCGGGTTGGGAAAAAGCCAATACCATATGCCAAAAATACATGTAATTGGATTCAGATGTCCAACGGTTTCAGCCATGAAATTCTTATACCGGATCCGAATCCAATTACTAATAGGGTTCAGTTTTCTTAACCAAATTTGACTAATTGGATTCAGAATCGGGTCGGATATATTCAACCTGTTGACATTTCTACCTGCAACACATGGTTGGACACCCCGGTTTGTGTGTGTGTAATGGGGTGGGGTTTGGGCCATAGTGAAAAATATCACAAGATAGTGATATTTCAACAAAAAATAAAGCTCCAGCAAAATCATAACAAAATGAAAAATTACATCTTACATTTTTTTTGGTTAGCCCATACTTGCACCAACTCCATTATCTGCCACCCTTTATGCTTCTCCACAACCATCCATCTCTTAGGATGCATTTGAATCCCTCATATCTCAGTTCCGAATGAGATCCATGGGTTTGAGATCCGAGGATCTGAGTTGGATTCAACCTCTTCATTGGACAAGAGACCCTTAGATCTCTTTCTCATTTTCTTTGAAGTTTGTATGAGGGATCTTAAGTTCTTGACTCAAAATCCAGCATGGGGGCCGCACTATGTCAGCTTGTCTCGTGATATGCGATCTATGGGATATCCCTGTGAAATTCGAACATCAGACCCCTTGGTTATTTATCCCACAGTATTTAAAACCATTAGTGCCTTCATTTTATCTGATATACTCAATTTAACTACATTACCTTTGGAAAAAAAACATTAGCTTAATTTGAATTTTATCTACTCTTATTAATTTTATTTGATTATAAATAATTTTTATTTATTTAATTTGGTTATTTTTCTAGATTTTGTACAAGAAAAACACAAAAAAATTAAAAAACATCATCTTGACTACTAAAAAATTTGAGTGAGATCAGTACCCTGTTTAACTTTTAGTTGAAGATGCTGACCTATTTGTCCCAAGTGACTCCCTTCAGGTGTGCAGGTGCCTTTCACTAGTAGGCTCCGTAAGGGCTTGGGTGTAGGTGACCTCACCTAGATATTACACACTTATGTAGAGAACTTAGTATATAATCTTCATCCCCGGCCGGTCCAAACACGGTGAGCTTAGGTGGGGCTCAGTTTTGCCAGTCCTTCCGCTGTTGCAGTTAGGGGTGGCAAAACATTTTTCTTGTAGTGATATATATATATATATATATACTGAAAATATGAGAACTAATGTGTGAACCGTGATTTTCATGATTTTTTTGTTATTTTCTATTGAATCTAACCATATAGATGTGATGTGCATGCTTGATTTTATAAGAACCTGCTCTTGAATTGTCTAATTTTGATGCATAAAGATGATTTTTTAAGGCTTTAAAATCAATGACTCATAATCTTCATAAATATTCAAGCATTCAAAAGTCATATTTTTTTATTAAAAATATACGATCCAATGGTTGATTCCTAGCAAATTCACTATGTCATGCACATCCACATGGTTGGATTTGCAAAAAAGTGTTGAAAATGCTCATATTTCTTATTCTTTTATATTCTAGTGATTATATATATATATATATATATATATATATATATATATATAGAGAGAGAGAGAGAGAGAGAGATTTGACCGCCCATCATCATGGTTGGATTTGATAGGATGTCAAAAAGGTTATCAACATCCGAACGCCAACATCAATGGCTGACCCAGAACTTCCATAGTGTGGCTACCATGACCCATTCTTAATTTGGCCGCCCATCGTGACAAAGTTGTCCACTTTGGCGGCTTACCATTTAACACCCGTCAATCAATTTATTCATGTCACATTGTCTAACTAAGCTGTTTGAAATCCCCCAATAATAAATTAATTACACAATCAATAAAACTTATAAACAAGAACCAATTAATGGCACTATTTCTTTTATAATAATAATTAATGTCACTATTGATAATTAGGAAAATGATAGCTAAACCAAGAGATGGACCTCAAAAATATGTTCCACATTTTGCTAATTCAAAATATTGGCTTAAATTAAGTTTTTTTTTTCTCAGAGAAAGCTGGGGTTAGGCTGACCCCTACTATACCATTGGGATTCAAAACTCAAAACGTCCCAACACAAGGTGACGTGCACTAATTGTTCCTGCCAGACAAGCGGAGCAGACGTTAGTTGGCTTATATATATTAAGTTGAAAATGGTAAAAAGGTGAATAAAAGAATGGAGAAAAAATAAAAATATTTGAAAAGTTTTAAAGAGCTAATATTTTGTGAAAATCATGAATGGGTTTTAAAGTTATTTCAGATAACTCGACTCTTCCATGATGCTTCGTTTCAGCATGATATCTCCATTCTTAGTTGGAGCATATTTGAATATATAGTATTAATGCAAAATTTTATGTTTAAAAGGTAGGAAGTGAGGTGACCTATATATGTGGTCAAGTCTGGGGGGCACGTATGATTGGGTGGTGGTTTACCACTTAATAAGACGGTCCCATTAATTAAGTGACCTGGTTCTCGGTGAGGGGTCTTTTGTCATCAAAATAAAAAGTGTGATTCATATTTAAAGAATCGAATTTTGGATGAAAAATACGATTTTATGATCTTTATTTTTTAAAAAAAAATAGTAAGTAGTTGATTTTTGAAGTCTTATAAAAGCTTTCTCAAATGCCATAATCGGATGGTCCAAGAACTGAGCTGATTCTTATTATTACGTGGTTAGGTTGTTGTCCACGGTATCCATCTTGAAGGTATTTGGTTGGTTGGTAACACCAACCACAAACTTAAAGTGGTGGGCCTATGCTTTCCTCATAGACATCCCATAAAAATTTGATAAGGGTGATGGATTCCTCCATAATTATGGCTTCCTTTTCTGATACATAACAATAGATGGATCTGTGGATGTCCATCAACACCCTAGTAGTAGCCGTAGCCCATCTCTTTTATTATGCTTTCATCTTGATCTCTTCTTTCCAATTGCTAGGGTCCTGCTCTGAGATAAGCTTGATATCCTCAGGCCAATCCCTAAACCAAAATGACACTTTGGTTTCACCCGAAAAGACTTTTGCACTAGGCTTCTTCACCCCCAATGGTAGTTCTTCAAGGGATCGGTACCTGGGAATATGGTACCTTGGAATTCCGGTTCAGACCGTCCAATGGGTTGCGAACCGGGAGAACCCGGTCCGGGCTGACGATTCCAGCGCAATTCTCAGGCTTTCCGAAGATGGGAACCTGGCGGTGATCGACGGGAGCGGAGGGAGGCTCTGGTACACCAACTCGTCTTCGTTGTCGCCGGGAAGCGATACAGTCGCCAGGCTTCTTCATAACGGGAACTTGGTTGTATCCAGCAAGGCGTTGAGCATCTGGGAGAGCTTCACACATCCATCGGACACCTTCCTGCCGGATATGGAATTCGTCCGGAGCAACACCTCCGGCAATATTCGGCAGTGGACATCATGGAAGAGTGCTTCAGATCCATCACCAGGGCCGTTTTCCCTAGGGCTCGACCCGAACGGCTCGACCCAGATATTCCTCCGGAACGGGTCGGATCTGATTTGGCGAACCGGACCCTTGAGAGGTCGGAACTTTGCCGGGGTGATGAACATGTCAGCCTTCAACATTTTCGGGTTCAATCTGAAACAAGACCGGGATGGGGACCACATCACGGTCGCGTTGCCTAACAATATGCTGGGTAGGTTCGTAGTTGACCCGAGAGGAATGGTCAAACGAAGCGTGTGGTCAAAGCAAGAGAAGTCGTGGATTGATAACTGGATGCAACCCGGGGGCCTCTGTGATCGATACAACTGGTGCGGGTCGTTTGGTATATGCGACCCGAAGAACGAACCAAACCTTTGTGGGTGCTTGCGTGGGTTCGGGCCCAAGTCCAGCCAGAGTAGGAGCGGGTGCGTTCGGAGGACCACGTTCGAGTGCGGTAATGGTACCGATTCCAGCAAGTTTATGATGCTGCCGTCCGTCAAGCCGCCCGATCGTGCGGTCCCCGTGGCGTTGCGTAAAAGTCGGGGTGAATGCGAAGCGGAGTGCTTGAAGAATTGCTCGTGTACAGCATACGTTTACGGCCCGAACTTCTACAGCAACGGCATCCAGGCGGGGTGTATGGTGTGGTACGGAGAGTTGGTGGACATTAAGCAATTATCCAGTGAGGGAGATGGGGTGGATTTATTCCTCAGATTGGACGCTTCAGAGCTCGGTACTGCTCTCTCTCTCTCTCTCACTCTTTGTTATATAAAAATAAATACAAATACGTTGAATACACAAGTTAACACGCTAGAGTGATCCTCAACGGACTCCATTACTGAGGTCTTCTTTTGATTACAACCCTTATTCCACTTGGTTTTTTTATTTATTTCTTTTACAATAATTTATCAATATACTAATTTGGTTTAGACTTTTATCTTAATGTTTCTTTTCTATTGGTGAGCTGCTCTCTCTCTCTCTCTCTATATATATATCTATCTATCTATCTATCTATCTATCTATATATATATATATATATATAGAGAGAGAGAGAGAGAGAGAGAGAGAGATCTGAGGGATGTTCCATCTCTTGTCCTCTCCTTCAAAAGTTGAAGAGATGTTTTATGACAAATCTGATACTTGATTTTGAAAGGATCCAAAAATCAATGGTTTTAAAATTTGTGAAAATTTCTGATATAAAATGTTACAACATAGATCTAAGAGTCTATTCATATGTTTATACCATAGAGATCACACCCACACGGTCAGATTTATCAAAAAACATATCTAACATATGCACATTTTGAAGAAGATAATAAGGGATATGCTTTCTTTTCATATTTTCCAAATCTAACTTCACGAATGTCTCGGGTGTTGGTGACCCCGATCTGTGTTTATCATGCAGAAAGGTGTGCCCGTAAGTGACTCGGTTCTTGGTGAGGGTTCCTAGTCATCAAAATAAAAAGTTTGATTCATTTTTTAAATCAATTGTTGGCAAATGGCAGGGCAGCCTGCCGACCAGCTCGGCCTGGCTTGGGCCCATAAATTAGATCCAAGCTCATCCCAAACAGTGCTTTTGACCTGACCTGGCCCGGTAACATGAGCCAGCCCGACACAACCCAACCCATCCCAACCCATCCCATCCCATCCCATATATATATATATATATATATATATATATATATATATATATATATATATATATATATATATATATATATATATATATATATATATATATATATATATATATGTGTGTGTGTGTGTGTGTGTGTGAATATATATTTATTTACATACAAATAATTAGCCAGCCATGGGCCGGTCCAAACTGGGCCTAAGCCCATCCCCATCAATTAATGGCCCAGACTTTGATCAGGCCAGCCCAGTCAATTGACCCGTCCATTAAAGGGCTGGGCCCTATTTATTGTCCACCCCTTTTCATATAATGTGCAGGAAGAACTAATCACTCTATAAAAAATTACTATATTAACCTTCATTACTTCTGAAAATCTTGTTCGATGTTTATTTTCTCTTTCAAGGAGAGAGAGAACATTCAACATTACCAAAATACATCCAACATAATATTGGATAAGAAAAGAACATATGATTAAGACAACCACAATCTAGATGGTGACCGATCAAACCCCCCGTCTCTACTATATAATTGAAGAGCCAGATACACATAAGACATAACCCGTTGGCAAAGCCTTCCAAAATCAAATTTGATGCCCCTAAAGAAGATGTCGTTTCTTTCAATCCAGATCACCCACCATGCTGAAAACAACCAAACCCGCTACAATAATCTCTCTTTTTTTTTGTGCCGTAAAATCATGGGACCGAGCAAGAGGTCTTGAATAACAAAACTCAGACGAATTTAAATAGACGGTGCACCCCAAGTTTGAAATAATAGGTCTAGAATGACCGAGTAAAACCAAAATAGGTGAGTCATGTCCTCTTCTGCTTTTTCGCAAAGAACACACATGCTGGGAAATTGAATCCCTCGTTTCCTGATATTAGTCTGGGTTTGAACACAATCCAGAGCCACTAGCCACACCAAAACTTTGGTCCTTGGGGCGGGCCCCTTACCCTACATACAATCAGTGGGGAACCAGTCCATCCCAGAAGGCAACAAGGAATGGTAAACTTGCTTAATGGAGAACCTAGCTCCACTCGCAATGGCTCAGTGAAGCCACGGGCAGCCATGGACAGGCCTAAGATCCTTACCACTGAAGGAGCGAAGTGTCTTCCACCACTCTAGCTAGAGGGACGAATGACACACTGAACTGGGCATCAAAAGAAGGGAGTCAAGTAGACTACCATATTTTTGCCTAACAAACATAGCCCAAGGAGATGGAGATGTGGAAGCAACCTAGGCCCACCTCAAGACTAAAATGATACTCATCTTTCTCAGAGCCAGAATCTTCAAGCTACCTTGTTGCCTCGGAAAAATGATCTGTTGCTAGGAAACAAGCGGGGTCTTTTTGTGATATGCATTCTCAGACCAAAGAAAGTGCGAGAGCAAACGATTAATCATATGTTCTACTGTCGTTGGTATAATGGATATGCTCATACAAAAACCTAGTAATCGGGCCAAAACATGACGTATTAGCATCAATCATCCCTCAAAGGATAAATATCGAGCCTTCCAGGACTGCAATCTCCCTTGCACCTGCTCTATAGTAGACATTCAAAATGAAATTCTCGATGGCTGCAGTGAGTGCAACAATAGACCAAAGAAATTGACTAGAAGGTCAAATATTGGGCAGTTGAAGATCTTTGCAGCAACCGATTGGAAAAGAGGGTCAACATTGAGTAAGACTCGAGCGCACTTACTCTCGTTCAGGCGAAGGCCTGAAATTGCAGCGAAGACTTTAATAATGAAGCACAACCTGAACGTTTGATTAACATTCACATGACTAAATATTATAGTATCGTCTGCATATTGAATGATGTGACCAACAAAACCAGGATTGCCCAAGGAATCCAAGAAGCCTGTTTATTCTGCCCTTTTCATGAGAATAGGTAAACTATCTGCCACGATATTAAAAAGGATAGGGGCTAAAGGACAACCCTGTCGCACACCTCTAACGAACTTGAATTCTTCTTCTTTCAGTTCGTTGATGCAAACCGATGACACAAATTTTGGGACCAACTCCTTAACCCAAGCTATAAATCGACTGGCTAACCCTATATTTGTTAGAGATTCAATCAGAAAATCCCATGTCAGACTATCATAAGCCTTGTGAAAATCTAATTTTAACAATAAGTACGGTGTTTCGATCGACTGTAAAGAGTGAAGAAGCTCAATTGCACAAATAAAAGACCCTTGCAAACTTTGACCTGGAATAAAAGCCCCCTGGTTCGGAGAGACAAGTTGATCAATGACAACACACAACTGATTAGACAATACCTTAGATAAAATGCAATAACGAGCACCCATCATCGAAATCGGCCTGAAGTTGGATATACCTGACGCCCCTTGCTTCTTAGGAATCAAAGAGATGATTGCCACATGGTATGGTTTAGGCAGCCTTGCATTACGATAAAATTCATCGAACAAGTGGAGCAAGTCAGTTTTAACAATTGACCAAAAGGCTTTGAAGAAGTCGACGTGGAAACCATCAAGGCCTGAGGCCTTCCATTTCGAGAGGCCGCTAATAGCATTGGAAATCTTAACTTTGGTGAATCGAGCCTGTAAAGGAATAAATTGGTTGGCCGCCAACCGCTTATAACCCATACCGTCGATGACCTCCCCAATGCCTGAGTCAGTCAAATACAGCTTGGAGAAATAAAAAGTAATAGCTAGCAGACAATTTTGCTGATCAAACTGGCATCCATCGATCTTGACCGAAAGGAATCGATTCTTATAATTGTATTTATTTGATGCGTTCATGTGAAAAAAATTTGTATTATCATCACCATTAGCCAACCATGTAACTCTGGCCCTCAACTACCATCTAAGCTCATCTCGTGCTCTCCATTCTGTAATGAGAGCAGAGAGGACGATGATACACTCCTGCATCTGAAGCACTTGACCCTCCAGCACATCATCAAGATCGACCTGACATTGGGCCAAAGAGGAGAGCTCAGTTTCCCACTGACCGATGAACCTAAACTTGTTCAGGTTATTAAAACTGAGTCATTCCTTAATACATTGCCGGAGACAAAGAAGCTTTGCATGGATGCAGAAGGCCACCCAAGATCTCGTAGCAGGTTGAGCCCACGATTGTCCAATCAGCTGATGAAAGTTTTGCACACGAAGCCACCACTCCTCAAAGAAGAATCTATGATATGCTTTGAAGCCTGCGCCCCAAGAAACAATAAGTTGTCCATGATCGGACAGGTTTTGCGGCAGCAGACAAGCAGTGACATTCAGAACTGCGTGAAATAGTTCTGGGGAAAGAAATACACGATCAAGTATCCGCAAGCAAGAGCGAGACCTCATATTTGACCATGAGAATTGCTCTCCCCCAAGAGGCATCGAGTAAAGCTGGTTTTGCCAAACAAACTCTTGAAATCCCTTAATGGAGGGGTTGAGAAGAATCAGTAGACTAGAATCCTACGTGAACAACAGACAATTGAAATCTATTCCTAAACACTGAAGAGCTCTAAATATATCCAAAACTCGGTCCAAATCAGCCCAGAAAGTTGATCGCGGGAAGAAAACCTACTCGCCTAAAGCAAACTATAAATTTCAACAATGCCTCAACCTTTTTTATCATTTAAATTACTTTTTATTAAGAAAGGCAAGCTGGGGTTTGGCAGACCCCTACCGGTTATACAATCATACCATTGGGATTTGAACTTGCAACGTCCCAACACAAGGTGATGTGCACTAGGTGCTCCTACCAGACAAGCATAGCCCCGATGGTGTAATTTAAGTTAGCTCGGGTTAACAGACCCCTACCAGATATCTCTTAAGCCCCATGTGGCAGAGGGATCCGAACCTGGGCCTTGAGTTTGGCACAGGACCCCGCTTACCACATGGGATACCACCTCGGTGGTTCCATTTAAGTTACTTGAATACAGCTAACTTAGGAGTTTTTTAACCAAAAGGTTTATATTATGCTCAAACTGACTCCTAATACTGTCCATATGTCTCAAGTAGGTACCAGATAGTGCACGTCAGCTTGTGTTGGGATATTGCAGATTTAAAACCTAATGATATAGTTGTATAACTGGTAGTGGTCTACCTAACCCCGCGGTCACGGGCTTAATGGAAGCACCGTGCTGCACATAGTGGTCCCCACCAGGTGAGCCTTTCGAGTCAACATGGCGGTCTGGAACACCCAGCTTGCCTTAAAAAAAAGAAAAGTACGGTCATTCTTCTCCTGCGTTTTTTTGGTACAAGTAATTGGGTGAAATGCTCACTTTCTTCTTTTGTCTTTATATTCATTAAATTAGTATGATTTCATAGCTATCTTTTGTTGTCATCAATGGTTTGGGATAATGACGAACGCTTGTGTCAAGTGGCAAATAAGAAAAAGAAAAATTAAATGAAAGCCAAAATCATTTCCAATGCTTAAATATGGACAAACAGTAAAGAGATAAGTTTGTGAAATAATTATGGAGCATCTACAAGTACAATCCAGATTGGAAACTTTGGCGTTGTCTACTACTATTACAATTTCAACGTTAAATAACAATGATAATTACAGGTAATGAATGGTAAATTATTGAGTCTGGTTAATGACAAGGAAGCTTTGTTCCATTTTGCAGAGACAGGAAGGTCACACGTCATAATATATGTGACAAGCATTCTGGGTGCGGTTGTTTGTGCAGGTTGCCTCTATTGTATATGGAGGCAAAAGGGAAGGTTAAAAGGTAACCATTCTTCTTTTTAAAAGATAATCATAAATTTCCTTCAAACTGTTACGGTTGTCTCGATGGAACACGCGAGATTTACACTTTAGAAAGTGAATCTCACTTGAACAGTACACAAAAAAACAACTAAACATAAAACCCACAGAACCTCAAAAAGCAATTCTTGTAAAAAAAAAAAAGGAATTGATACAAAACCTCAAAAGTGAAATTTAGAAAATGAATCTCATTTGCATGAGATTCAGTTTCTCACTAGATTTTGAAAGTGAATCTCTTTTGAACCATATTTTTTATTTTTCAAAAAACACAACCAAACGTACCCAGTTACATGATTTTTTAAAATATCGCTACTTTTGGTCGAACAAACGCTTTAGAAATTTATCACGACAATCAAATTTTCCGTATATTACATATTTTTGTTCTATGATTGCTTACTTTTGTGTTTTTAAATTTATTTATTTTTGCCAATAAAAAGGCTTGAAATATATATAAAAAAAAAATAGTTTCTTGCAAGATATTGACAGCCATTTTAATAGTAGCTTTAAGCAATTGTAACTATATATATATATATATATATATATATATATATATATATATATATATATATATATATATATATATATATATATATATATATATATATATATATATATATATATATATATATTAGCTATGTTTTTTTAGCAGAAGGGCGGTATCGTTGAACCCCCTTTTGTCAAACACAACGTTTAACGTGCGCTGCGCATTCATCTGGCAGATAAAAGAAGAATCAGTGGTGGTTTCTGACCGCCGCTAATTGTCTGGAAGAAAAAGATCGTTATCTGGCAGAAAAAAGGACAATCAATGGTGGTTTCTGATCGATGCTAATTGTTTGAGAGGAAAAAGACCTTAACTCACGCGCGTCTGATGTCAAACTCTTTGTGAGTTCGACGTTAACCCTACTTATTTTTTGAGTAGTATTACTGAGAATTTTGCACTAAACTAAGGTAATTAGAACATTTGAAAATTCGTGGAGGACATAAGTTACACTTCAACTTTTAATTTAGTATTAAGTGAAATGATTTCTTGGGTTTTGGACATTTCCAAATACCAGGTTAAAGCTTAAAAGCCAGAAATTAAAACTTCCAGAAGTTTAAAAATCTGAAGATCTTATAGAAGCAATTGGGTTGTTGATATTTTCCATCATACATACAAATTTAGAGTATGCATTGAAGTCAAGTGTCATGTAACTAGGTTCAAGTAGGGAAAACTCCAATCATTGAACAAGAAGAAAATACCCAACCCAAGAAAAAAAGACGAAGGAAGAAAAGAAAAAAAATTTACCAGTATTTTTCACTTCACACAAAACTACAAGTTCCATATACATAAATAAGTACACTCATTGGAACCCTTCTTACACACTTCTAACAATTTTAATGACTTTTGGCCTTCTCATATATCTCCCAATGCTAACTAGGAAAATTTATTTTAATTACTCACTAATGCATAAGGACTCAACATACCAACTTTTCACATTCCAATGCACCCTTCATGAACCCTTCACATACAAACAATTCACATGCCCCATGACATTTCCTACATATTAAATAAATTAACATGCTCATGCCACCCAGTGCCCACACATAATTAGGTAAATACAAACTTTACACTTAAAATCTTTACACAAGACAAATTGACCAAAATGCCTCAAACACATGATGAGAAAGACAAAATTGGTCTTTGACTAAGACCGAAGCGCACACTACAATTTAACATCATTTACAGCATGTTTTGAAGTCAAAGTGTTATGTAACCAAGTTCATCAGCTGTATTTGCTTGCAGAATTGATATTTTCTAGCGAAATTTTCAAAAAACACACCTGAACATTAAGCGAAAATAAAACACACCAAATTTCATAAACAGTAGTAATTTAATTTCTTGCTTGGGCACCACAAGAGCACTGCAAATTTGCAAAAACTGTAAGATTTCTATTGAGAACATTGCAATTCACGAATTTGGTCGCGATTGAGTTAATGAACAAATATACCCTTAATTTGTTTATTATGCAAAAAACATAAAATTTTCACCCTGTTCATGAACTTTGGGATGTTCAGGTAAGCGTACACTTCCATATGCTGCGCCCCAGATGAACTATTCATGAACTTCTGCTTGTTTCAGTTACCTGTGCTAATGATTCTCCTTGCACCTCTGCTACTCTTAACAGAACTCATAAAGAAGAGAAAACGTGTTTCTGTGGAAATTGAAGTGGGTGCAAGTATGGATTCTTGCATCAGCACCATGGATGCGGCTCACGCTGAGGAGAAAAATGAAGGGTTGTCATTACTCGATTTGGCTACTGTAAGAGCAGCTACAAATGATTTTTCTAGCACAAATAAGCTTGGAGAAGGCGGTTTCGGTCCGGTTTACAAGGTAAGTGACCATTTCCAACCAAACAATTTCCTGAAAATTGAATAACTTGAGTCTTGAGCTGCAACTTTATATGGTAATGGAATAGGGTCTCTAGGGTTCGTGTTAGTATCCAAAAAGGTCGCAGGAACACCATATATATAAATAAATGCTCTTAGAGACCACCGCTAGTTCCAAAACGAGTGATTTACAAAAAGCTGCCTAGCTTATCAGCTATTTATAAAAAACAGCAGTTCACTTATCACATTTAGCCACGTGCGTTTATAATTTACGCTTCAAATAATTATCTGTTCGTTCTAAAATCATTTGAGTTGATCTTTGTCTAGTCTAGAAAAAAGCTACGACCTTATAGTTGATTTGCTTAACAAAATACCATAAGATGACAAAGGTGATTTATTTCATAGAAAAAGAACAAATTTGTCATTTTATACCTTAATCACGTCAACTAGGATCCAAATGTTAACAGGCTTTTTGTAAATAGCTGATAAGTTGAGCAGCCTTTTGTAAATTACTGATTCTTAAATTCTTACTTTTTTTAAATTTATAACTGGAAGAGACACCATGACCTAGTCACGCTGGCTCAGCTTGCCATACCTATGGTCTCCCCCGATGATTAACTGAATCCCACGTTTGTGTTCGGGGGTCTGAATAAGCACCACGTATACAAGCACATGTGGCTCGTATTCCCGTGTATGTTGACATCACTTAGCATTGGAGTCTGGTGTGGTTGCAAAGACTCCAATACCCTTTTTTATTATTCTTCTCATAAAGCGATGGTTTGAGAAAATGACAAAAATGCCCTTTATTCAAAAAAGAAAAAACAAACAGTTCAAAAAAAGGACAAACATGTCCTCTATCCAGAAAGTCGAGGATGATGTTGACTCTTCAAAGTCTTCTTCTTCTTTCTCCGTAAAACACTATAAAACCCTCTCTCTCTCTAGAGAAGAAATCAAGGGAGACAAAGAGTTCTCCCTGGAGAAGGCCATGAACATCAACCCTCTCACTCTCTCTCCTTTCTCTTTCTACTTCTGTGCACATCCAACAGACGATCCTACATTGCTCCATCAAACACCAACTGACCTGCACACTGACTGTAACATCATTCAACTTGATGAGTTGTGGAGCCTGATTCATAGTTTTTGCCCTTACAGGAGGGGGTTTGGGGGCTCCTCCCAGCGTGAGTAACATCATTCAACTTGATGAGTTGTGGAGCCTGGTTTAGAGTTTTTGCCCTTACAGGAGGGGAGTTCGGGGGCTCCCCCCGGCGTGGATCCCAGACCAAAATTTTTTGAGGCCTTTCAACAGCGATTTGTAGTATTATCGGGTTTTCCTACAACGATTTGTAGTATTTTCGGGTTTCCAACGAGCCCCACAATGATTTATAGTGTTATCCAGCTTTTCAACAGTGATTTGTAGTGTCTTCCGCAAATCACTATAGCAATTTATAATATTTTTGAGTCTCCAACGAGCCCCACAGCGATTATAGTGTTGTTGGATCTCACAATAGCGATTTGTAGTGTCTTCCGCAAATCACTATATCGATTTGTGAATTAGGATCAACTTGTCAGGGTCATATCTCCCTAACCGAAGGTCATATTTCAAATCCGTAAAAAGTGGTGTCTTTGTTATTGAGTCTAGTTTATTTCTGTAAATTTTCAGCGATTTCTATTGTCATTTTATTCCCCATTTTAACTAAAAACCAGACCCCTATTATTCTGTGTTATTTGAGTTACACAACACCATTCTCGCTTGACATTCACATCTTGATTCTGGCATGCCCCTTGTTAGATTTTTCATTGATTTCTTCCAACCTTGCTTGGAACAAACATATGTCTTTCTCACCATGACACTCTGTGTATTTTTTGACCATAACACCCGGAACCCGTGCCGGAGGGGAGCCCCCGGACCCCCTCCTGTAAGGGCAAAAACTCTAAATCAGGCTCCACAACGAATCAAGTTGAACGATGCTACCCACGCTGGGAGGAGCCCCCAACCCCCCCTCCTGTAAGGGCAAAAACTCTGAATCAGGCTCCACAGCGAATCAAGTTGAACGATGCTATCCACGCTAGAAGGAGCCCCCAAACCCTCCTCCTATAAGGTCAAAAACTCTAAATCAAGCTCCACAACTCATCAAGTTGAATGATGCTACCCACACTGAGAGGAGCCCTCAGACCCTCCTTCTGTAAGGATAAAAACTTTGAATTAGACTCCACAACTCTTCAAGTTGAATGATGCTACCCACGCTGGGAGGAGCCCTCAGACCCCTTTTTCTGTAAGTGTAAAAACTCTGAATCAGACTCCACAACTCTTCAAGTTGAATGATGCTACACAAGCTGGGAGGAGCCCCCAGACCCCTCTTTTGTAAGGGTAAAAACTCTGAATCAGGATCTACAATTCATTTAGTTGAATGATGCTACCCACACTGGGAGGAGCCCCCAAACCCTCTTCCTGTAAGGGTAAAAACTCTGAATCAGCCTCTACAACAGTCAATGTGCAAGTCAGTCGGTGCTTGATGGAGCAATGTAGGATCTTCTGCTGGATGTGTACAGAAGCAGAAAGAGAAGGGAGAGAGTGAGTGAGAGGTTGATGTTCATGGCCTCCTCCAGGGGAGATTTCTTTCTCGGATAATCCTGCAGTGCAGAGACTGGGTCTTAAATAATCATCTTCGGGGCACTTAAGTCTTTACAACCACTCCTTTTCTAGAATCGTTATTTTATTTGGCACCAATGGAGGAGAGGGTACTTAAGTCTTGCAATCACATCAAACTCCAATGCTAATTAATGTTGACAAACATGGGGATACGAGACGCACATGCTTACATAAGTGGTGCTCTTTGGGACCCCCCAATATGAGATGTAGTTAACTGCCCTGTTCGTGGGGGAGGGAGGGGGGGGGACATATAACCTGCTTCGTCATTATGCCGGCAGCCTAAAACTCCAGGGCCTATATATGCTATGCATTGGCTTGAGCAGAGGGGCGATAACTGCAAATCTAGCAGCCAAGGCCCCCACTCGACTAGGCCAACCCCCTCCTTGGGGCTCAAATTCTTGGTTATGGAAAATTAAAAATTCTACGAAATTCTTGATTTAGATGAAAGTTAAAGATTACTATGCTGAATAAAATGTCTGTTTTATTTGTCATTTAAGGGTAAGCTACCAGAGGGGCAGGAGATAGCCGTGAAGAGACTGTCAAGGAGTTCAAGGCAAGGTCTGGAAGAGTTCAAGAATGAGGTGAAGTTGATTGCTAAACTTCAGCACCGGAATTTGGTTAGGCTTGTTGGTTATTGCGTTGAGGAAGAAGAGAAGCTTTTGATCTATGAGTACATGCCCAACACAAGTTTGGACGCTTTCCTCTTTGGTTGGTTCTGCTACTATTAATTATAAGCTTTTCTCTCTGCCAATGCCCCCATTCATGTTCTGATTCAGCCATAACCTCATCGTGAGACAGATTTTTCGACTGCGGTTCAGGTCAGGTGTAACCGTCAGGAGTCCCTTGGATGCCATTCATCCATGGTAATGAAAGGCACTCAACGGCCATGTTTGGATTATTTATACCCCAGATGAGCCCTCTAAGAATTTACATAGGCATTGATGCTCTAGATGAACAGCCTCTAGAGCATTTGTATTGAAGGGCTGAGAGCCAAGGCTCCTGCCATAGTGGTTGGGTGCTGTTCTTCCCAAGGTGCAATCACATCGCCCAAATGTAATGTGCCGCTACACCTGATCAACCTTCATCTGCTGTTGCTGCACCTGATCTCCCCCCATCAGCTGTTTTACTGCCAGCTGTTAGACTGGGGCCCAACAGTAGATGAAGGTGCAGCGGCATTGTGCAATGCTATTGCACCTGATCCCAGTTCCATTGGACCCCAGTACCTCTGATGACCTGATCTGTACACAGACTTTCGTGGGCAGGTCAGCTGATCTGCCAAATCACTGTGCGTTGGTATTCCGAGATTGTCACCACCCACTCAAGGGATGAACGGCTGCTAGTAAAGTGGCCAATACTGTCATATGGGCCATCAGAGTGGGTGTCACTTGTTTGCACAATGAGCAACAGTGATGAAGGGAACGGACGGTGACCATCTCAGAATACCAACACTTCATGATTTGGTAGAGATAGTAAGAAGGGTTGGATGTTAAAAGGGAAATGGCATCCAACCTTTTCCAGCTGACTTTTTCCTCTCTAGTGATGGGACCATGGTGACACATACCGCATATTTTTAAAAATATCATGAAGAGAAAGATCAAACATTTAAAATAAAGATGATTAACTTTTGTGTTTTTCGAAATATGTGAACTTTTGTGTTTTTCGAGATTTTTAGGGTTCTTTTGTTTTATTTATTTATTTATTTTCTACTCTGACTGCACGGATATGATTTACATACTTGGTTTTATATGAACCGGCTTTTGGCAATTACAATGTAAGTGGGGTTTTGGGGCTTGGAAATCGACGGTTTAGAGTTTTTGTAAATATTCAAGCCTCAAAAAAATCTCTTTTCAGCAAAGAAATTTGATTCAAGTATTCAATATTTTATAAAAAAAATGGTCAGAAAATACCCGGTAATTCAGAGCGTTTATGGTTCACACGGTTCAATTTCCTTTTTTTTCTTTGGAGAAAAGGGATCTGTGATAGACTCTAGCTGTCATCCTATGACATCAAATCTTTCTGCACACTTTGACGGTGATGCTGCACCTGATCTCCCTCCATTTTTTAGCTGACAGCCTGTCTGTTGTGGGGTCCAACAGCAGATGGAGGGCAGCCAGGTGCAGTGGCACACTCACAGTGTGCAATGTGATTGCACCTGATCTGCCATCCGTATTCAGTATGAAACCTGCTTACTGAAATTCTATATTTGTACAGGCACTAATACAATATGATGAAATCGGTTTTTCAGATCAAAATTTTAGTTCACAGCTTGATTGGGAAAAGAGGTTAATGATCGTAATGGGGATCGCAAGAGGACTGCTCTATCTTCACCAGGATTCACGACTAAGGGTTGTTCATCGGGACCTCAAAGCCAGCAACATTTTGCTCGATGCTGCAATGAACCCTAAAATCTCTGATTTTGGAATTGCTAGGATCTTTGGTGGTGACCAAACTCAAGTGAACACTAACAGAGTGGTCGGCACGTAGTGAGTTTTAACTCTCTCTATCGCTCTATCTGGTTTTAATTTACTATTTTTTTTTCATTTTTTAGTTTTTTAGAATATTTTTTTTAAAAGAACAGTTTTTTTTAGAATATGACCATGCAGATATGACCAAGATGCTTTCTTTAGGAACAACTAACTTTTGGATCATCTGATTATATATAACGTGAAAAGGCTTTTACAAGAGTTAAAAAATCGATGGTCTAAAATTTTCATAAATGTTGAGGCTTATAAAATCATATTTTTTCATCGATAAAACACAAAATAACTTCTCATTCCCAGTAAATAGATCATATTGAACACATCCATGGAGTCTAATTTGCTATATTAGGGCTTAAAACATTGAAAATCAGCACTATCTAAACCATATATAGATGATAGGAGGAACCAAATTCCTCTCTCTCTATATATATATAATTAATTAATTTAAATGTAGGTGTATGTGTGTGTGTGTGTGTGTGTGTTCATGCTAAGAGGATTTCTTCCTTTCTCACCTTTTTGGTTGCAGTGGCTACATGTCTCCAGAATACGCTATGGAAGGGAGGTTTTCCATAAAATCTGATGTCTTCAGCTTTGGGGTATTAGTATTAGAGATTGTGAGTGGTAAAAGGATGACACGTTTCCACCATCCGGTCCTCTCGCTTAACCTTCTTGGATACGTATGTACATTTTAACCCTCTATCATATCCCATTTTTTATCATCAAATATCTTCATTGTTGTTACTGTGATAATTGATGTCCATGATGAAAGTATATATCTAATGAATATTCCTATTCCATGTATGTTCCGAACAGAGAGAAAATAAAATGAAGCACGATGGTAATGAGGATGATATGATCTTTTAAACAATTTTGGCTTCAAGAATCAAGAGATCCTTATAGCCTTGGGAATCACAACTTGTCTTAACTATTGCTGTACAAAAACTGGTATTATACTAAAATCATTCTCAAGAACGAACTCTGATTTTAGTGTACAACTGTAACTTGTGCAGGCTTGGAAACTATGGAAAGAAGGACGAGCACTAGAGTTCTTGGACCCATCATTGGCTGGATCATGCTACTCAGACCAAGTACTTATGTGCATTCATGTGGGGCTTCTCTGCGTGCAGGATGATGCTATAGATCGACCAACCATGTCTACCGTCGTCGTAATGTTAGGTGGTGATGCAGCAAATCTACCAGAGCCACGCCTGCCTGCCTACTCTTCAAGAAGGCCTGAAGATGTGGAATATTCTTCGACTGATGGTGATGCGAGAGATTATTCCAAAAACAATGTCACAATATCTACAGTGGAAGGTAGATAGATGTTTGGCATGATGAGGATTTTATATTGTGCTTCTACATTTTTCTTGACTTCAACTCCTAGTAGTTTAAACTGCCAAGAAATTCTTGATTCTTTTGGAAGACAAACAAAAAAAAATGCTAAATATTGGTGTATATTGTACAGCTTAGTAAAATTATTATATTGTAAAGAATTGAAGGAGTCCTCGGTAAGTAAGGGGAGCATGAGAATGATAATTGTGCTTAAATGTGAATTTAGTGGAAATAAAATGTGCATGTACTGGCTGGGCATGTGTAAAGTTAAACATGCAAGTAATGTCTATATATAAACAGCCCTTTCCCACCTTATGCAAATAAAACATAAAAGTCTATATATAAACAGCCAATGTGATGAAACAATATACATGCTGAATTTCCAACTTTCGTTTTTTGGTTAGGCCAAGGGCCAAAGCCCCGATTACTATAACCGCATATTAGCAAGCCTTTAGTTGGTAAAACCCTTGAGGTGTCCCTACCTACTGGTGAGTACAATAAGTTTTGACCATACGACAAGAGCTGCCCTTCGTAGGTTTCAAATTTGCGACTAGAGTATGTTAACTAGAAATATGTGAACTGGAGTGTAACTGAAAATTTCAAAAGTTTTCTTGTTCTTTTTTTTATAAACTTCACTGTATAGATATGATCTATATGCTTGGTTTTATAGGGAAGAGCTCTTGTATTATCCAATTATGATGCATAAGCAGAACTTTCTATAACACACACACACACACACACACACACACACACACATATATATATATATATATATATATATATATATATATATATATAGATAGAGAGAGAGAGAGAGAGAGAGAGAGAGAGAGAGATGGGTTCCTCCTACCATCCATATAGTGTGGTCAGTGCTATTTTTTAATGTTTTAAGTTATATTTTGCAAATCAGAGCACACAAATGTGATTAATATATTTTATTTGCTAGGAATCGACTATTAGTTCATGTTTTTCTAATAAAAAATATGATTTTGAGCTTTAAAATTTATAAAAATTTTGGATTGTTCACTTTTAAAACTTTAAAAATCTGCTCACATGTAATATTCAAATGATTCAATTCCTACTAAGCAAAACCATAGATCAAATCCATGAGGTTAGATTACATAAAAAGAACCAAAAAATAAAAATGAGAAATCAAAGTTGTGCATTTTCTGACCCCTATAAGACCCTCTTTATATATATATATATATATATATATATATATATATATATATATATATATATATATATAGAGAGAGAGAGAGAGAGAGAGAGAGAGAGAGAGAGAGAGAGAGAGAGAGAGCATTACCACTCATGAAGATCAACAAAAAGTTGAATCCATGAATTGAACAAGAGCAAAAGCCAAAACAAATAAAAGAAAGCATAAGAGAAAAAGAATATCAGACACACAAAATGGGCTCACACAAAAGTCGCTGAAAAAAGAGGGGGAGCACTACCAGGATGGAGCAGAAGATCACTAAGATGCATACGCAGGATTGCATAAACATTCACCAAGATTTTATGCACTAGATTATGAATGTTAACCGAAATTTGACAAAAATGAACATTGTTGCACACCATCTAAACAAACCACCAAGAGGTAAGCAACCACGTCCACCAAATCAACCTCCACCTCATGCTACCCCTAATACAAATCAGACCCTAGATCAGATCGAGCAGAAATGACTCCTCCTTAACAAACACTTTCGGATACCTCCAGGTCCTGTTAATGAGTTTCACAAAAATTGGGCAAGACCAGAACAAGTAAAACGTAGATTCTTTTGCAGCTTGACAAAGCATGTACCAACTTAAGAGCTAAAGGCCCCACTTCTTTAAATTACTGTGGGTCTGAATCCTATCATGCAAAATTAACCAAGTCAGGACCCGAGAATGGGGAGAAGGACCATTCGCCCAAAGCACACTCTTGGGCAACCAATCAACCCTCGAGGGGAGCAACGATGCATAGACTTTGACGGTGAGGAACTCCTTGCTTGGCGTAAGTGCCCAATGCAACCACCATTACAAGAAAAATGCGTATTAGCGACATACACTATCCGTCGCTAAAGACGCTAACAACAGATTTTGCGATGGATTAGCGATGAATAGTGTCTGTCGCATAACCCTAGTTGCTAAACTGCGGCATAATTTATCTGTCACCATTTTGTCGCTAAGTAGTGACAGATTAGCCACGGATCATGTCTGTCGTTAATCCATTGCTAAATAGAGACTGATTTATTTATGCGATAAAATTTAATCTGTCATTACTATTTTACGAAAGATACGTATCTGTCGCTAATGTTCATCGCCAATTTGGCAACAACTTAAATTTCATCGCAAACTGACGACTGCTTCAAATTAGTGACAGAGTAGGGACATATATTATTCGTTGCTAATCCGTCGCTAATTAAAAAAAAATCAATTTTTTTTTGAATTTTTCTAAAACTCAAGAAAAATTTCTTGTTATATAATCCATATAACCTGCTTATAAGAAACAAAATACACATAAAAAATACATATACGGGTGAAACAAATTTAACACAAGTTCTAAGTTGAGCAAACTTTAACAACCAAATACAGTATTTTCCAAGTTATAATTAGTTACAAGTACGTCAAACAAATTAAACAAATGAATCTAATCCTCGCCAAAATTTTGGGCATCATCCTCTTTATTTTGTCGATCTGCCCATCCCTTGCCTCCATCAGCTCCTCTACGCTGATCATCTCCAGCATCCTACAAGAGAACAAAAATGTTAGTATTTATAAACAGAATATAATGAAATAAATTATATGTAATGCACCTAATCTAATGCAACAAAGTAAATGGCTGAATAACACAGAAAATAGCAATAAATTGGACATTAACAAAACTCAAATATGTGTTATAAGACTAAAAAAAAAATGTATAGTGACTCAATCATGCAGATATGTGTTTTAAGGTTGTCAAAGAATGTCACAGTGATTCACGCATGCATATATAGTTTATAAGGATGTCAAATAAATATATTATGTATCACAATCATGCATATATGTGTTACAAGATAGTAAAAAAACTTCCATAGTAATGAAATCATGCTTATATGTGTTCTAATGTTGTAAAAAAACTTTCATAGTGATTCAATCATGCTCATATGTGTTCTACAACAGTAAAAAAACTTTCATTTTGATTCAATCATGGATAAATGTGTTTTAAGAAAATTTTATAGTAATTCAATCATGCATATGTGTGTTCTAAGGTAGTAAAACAATTTCATAGTAATGAAAGCATGCTTGTATGTGTTCTAAGGTTGTCAAAAAACTTTCATAGTGATTCAATCATGCATATATGTGTTCTAAGATTGTCAAACAACTTTCATATCGATTCAATCATGCATATATGTGTTCTAAGGTTGTCAAAAAACTTTCATATATGCTAATATCATGCTCATATGTGTTATAAGACAATTAAAAAACTTTCATAGTGATTCAATCAAGCTCATAATTATTCTAAGGCAGTCAAAAAACTTTATATGTGATTCAATCATGCGTATCATGTTCTAAGGCAGTCAAAAAACCTTATAGTAATTCAATCATGCTCATATGTGTTCTAAGACAGTAAAAAAGCTTTATAGGTGATTTAATCATGCGTATTATGTTCTAAGGCAGTAAATTTTTTTTATAGTGATTTAATCATGCATATATGTATTATAAGGCATTAAAAAACTTTCATATATGCTAATATCAAGCTCATATGTGTTCTAAGGTTGTCATAGTGATGAAAACATGCTTGTATGTGTTCTAAGGTTGTCAAAAAACTTTTATAGTGATTAAATCATGCATATATGTGTTGTAAGGCACTAAGAAAATTTTATGTACCTTGCCTTTGGTTGACTTTGTGCTATCATTTTTTCTAGTCTTTGGCTTGATCCGAGGATGTCCACATGATGGATATGATCTGCTATTTTCTTGTTCTTTGAAATACAACATGCAGTGATTTGGACAAACATCTATCTTTTGATACCCCATACCTAGAGCATTGACCATAACCTTTGCACAGTAGAGATTTTGTGGCAATTTCTCATCTTTGGGCAACATACTCTTCACAATAGAGCACAAACGGTCAAAATATGATTGACTCAAATTATACTCTGACTTCAAATTTAATAGTTGAAGAACTGTAGACAAGATAGTGTGACTCTCACAACCATTCCACAATGACTTATCAGCATCTCTAAGTAAGTCATAAAATCTACTAGCTGCATCGTTTGTTGCTTCTTCCTCTACCTTAGTTGGTGCATCACTATGTCCCATAGCAGAACCCATTTTTGGTCATGCAACATCAAATATCAAATCTACATATGGATTATCATGCACCAAATTCACCTGTGCGTCAAAATTATTCTAAAATTTTTCACCATGAAGCATTCAATTCTGATAACCACTACCAAAACCCTTCCTATATAGGTGATGTCTAACACCATGAGGTTCTACAAATTGATTGTTCTTACACATCATGCAGGGGCATCTGATCCGACCGGTGAGATCTACTATACTAACATTTGCCGTTGCGAATTCAATAAAATTGTCAACACCATCCATATATTTCTGCGACACCTCATTATCAACTATCCTACGGTACATCCATTCATGGTTTGCAGTCATTTTATCCTATAATGTTACAGATATTATCATCACCAGTTAAAATAGAATCTTAATAATGCTATGATAAAAAAATATCTAATTTATCTATTAATTCTTGTTTGGTGATTGTTTATGAGCAATTTTTTGTTTCAATTAATATGTAAGTTTTCAAGTTTAACACCATCACATCATATCTATACATATCACAAAGAATATTTAGAAATATGAAATCACATTTCATAAAATGATACATTCATTTAAAGCAAGTTTTCATAATACAATTTTACATGGAAGACATAATCAAATAAAAAACAACTTTATGCAAGCATGGATACAGACACATCAAACATTGCAATACATTCAAATCATTTATATCAAAACATATGTCAAACATATACCTGCAACATACACACTCTAATATCCCGCTAACTACTACTATGCCTAGCATAAAATCCGTACTCCAAAAATAAGAACACTTTTATTCTCATACGTTAAAATCATGCTCAACATGATCTCCAAACTCCATCAAAGCAGTCCTAGATATCCACAACTAAGTGAGTGTGTGAATAGAAAAGTGTTGCATCTAATAAATTAAATAACATGTGATGCACTTGCATCAGTTACTCACCACGAATATTTATCTGATTTGAATTGCTTTTGCCTTTATAATTTTTTCTTATTTCTTTTTGTATTACAATTTTAGCCACATGCGATGCTTAACACTTTGCATCGCACAATTAGCTCAACAATGCACCTGTGAAGCACAAATATACAAAACAATAAAGGGAGAAGGCTTGACCCCTACCTGACGAAAAAGGAAACATGGAGGGGTCGGAGTCCCTCCCTCGCATCCTGTAAGATAGGGAGGAGTCTCAGCCCCTCCCTCTCATCCCGTAAGATAGGAAGACATGCAGGGGGCTCGTCCCCTCTCTGGCGAAAAAAAATGGAGGGGGCTCGACCCCTCCCTCTCATCCTGTAAGACAAGGGCCAAAAAAAAATAGGGAGGGGGCTCAGCCCCTCCCTGACGAAAAAAATAGGGGAGGAGGCCGAGCTCCTCCATCGCATCCAGTAAGATAGGGAGGGGGCTCAACCCCTCCCTGGCGAATAAACAAAATAGGGAGAGGACTCAGCCCTTCCCTGGCAAAATAAAAAGGGGAGGGGGTCGAGCCCCTTCCGGCCATCCCATAAGATAGGGAGGGGGCTTGGCCCTTCCCTGGAGAAAAACAAAACAGGGAGGGGGCTCGGTCCCTCCCTTGCAAAAAAAAGGGGAGGGGGTCGAGCCCCTCCCGCAAGACAGAGAGGGGGCTCGGTCCCTCCCTGGAAAAAAATGAAATTGTCGGCGAAAAAAGGAAAGAGATAGGGGAGTCGGGGGTTACCTGAGCCGAAGGGGGAGGTCGGCCGATGTCAGGCGTCGGTCGGCAGGCCTCGAGTGACGAGCGGCGGAGAGGGGCGACGACCGAGAGGCGGAAGCCGGCAGGCTGGGGGGCGATAGGCAGCGAGCTAGTGGGTGATGGGAGGTGGAGACGAAACGCGACGGGCGATGGGAGGCGGAGACGAAACAAAAATGATAAAGAAGGGTTCAAATTAGGGATTTATGAAGAAATTAGCAACAGACAAATTCCGTTGCTAGGTCATCGCTATTTGGCAATGGGGTAGCGACAAAACAATTCTACTGCTGATCCGTTGCTACGTTGCGACAAATATTGAGATAAAATAAATTCCATCGTTAATCCATCACTAAATAGTGATTGATTAGCGATAAAATTTTTTCCGTCACTAATTTCACAAATAAGCAATATTTTAGCGACGAATATCTTTCTCTCGCTAATCCGTCACAAATTTACGATAGATTTTTTCTGTCGCTAATTAACATTTTTCTTTATAAATCGAGGGTTTAGGTATAGGGTTTAGGGTTAGGTTTTAAGGTTAGGGTTTAGGGTTTAAGGTTTAGGGTTTATTAATATATTAAGGGTTTATGGTTTAGCGTTACAGTTTAGTAAGATATTAAGGGTTTAGGGTTTAGGTTTTAGGTTTAGGGTTTAGGGTTTAGGGTTTTGGGTTTTAGGGTTTAGGGCTTAGGGTTAGTGTTTTAGGGTTTGGGGTTTAGGGTTTAGGTTAGGGTTTATGGTTTAGAGTTTAGAGTTTAGGTTTAGGGTCTAGGTTTAGGTTTAGGTTTATGGTTTAGGGTTTAGAGTTTAGGGTTAAAGGGTTTAGGGTTAGGGCTTAGGGCTTAGGGTTTAGGGTTTAGGGTTTAGTAATATATTAAGAGTTTAGCGTTTAGCATTAGGGTTTAGTAAGATATTAAGGGTTTAGGGTTAGGGTTTAGGGTTAGGGTTTAGGTTTAGGGTTTAGTAATATATTATGGGTTTAGGGTTTAGCATTAGGGTTTAGTAAGATATTAAGGGTTTATGGTTAGGGTTTAGTAAGATATTAAGGATTTACAGTTTAGGGTATAGGGTTAGGTATAGTAATATATTATGTGATATGTGTACTGATTTGTAAAATATTAAGTGCTTTCTAGTGTCTATTTGTTAGATATTTGTAGTATGTAATTGAAACCTGTGCATGAGGAAATTATATTGTAGCGACATGAGGTGGTCATTTGCGTGTTTAAATCATTGCTCATTTAGCAATTTCTATGGAAATAGCTTCAAAGCGTCGTACATGTAATCAAATAGCTATCACATGAATCGCTATCGTCAACAAGTATAAATTGTTATTGCATCAAACATATAAATCGTTTCTGCTTTAAACATACAAATCACTACTTCAAACATACAAATCGATGTAGAAATCACGCCCTTCATAAGTACATATCGTTGTAACGTTTGGGCTTCAACAGTAAACATCGTTGTACGATTTAACAAACTTGAGTACAAATCTTGGTAACTTTATAAATCATAATTCGCTACTGCATTAAATGTATAAATCATTGCTGCTTTAAACGTATAAATCATATATCATAAATCGCCAAAATGATTTGCCTTTGTTACAAAAATATGTGTCATTTATTTATAAAAGAAATGTCGTTTCACATCCTGCTCGTTGTCAAAAATCGATATGCCTTGTGAGACCTGGATTCTGGTTGACGATTTATGTAATTTACACAATGACATCTATGTCGGCCACAATGATTTGCCTTTGTATAGAAAATATTAGAATAGTATAAATCAAATCACAGTTGTAATAACATACTATCGATTTGTGAGATATTATTTTGTTTGTTAATATCAATTTGCAAGCTATTATGCTGAATTTCTGTATCAATTTGTAATATGTTATGCGATATGTATATCGATTTGTAATATATTATGTGTTTGCTAATGTCGAATTATAAGAGATTTGTATTATGATATTGAAACATGTGCGTGCGATATTTACATTGTTGCATGATTGCGGTGGCGATGTGCGTATTCAAATCGCTCTTCATTTAGCAATTAAAATTGAAATTGCTTCACAACGTCATAGATGTCATTAAATTGGTCTCGTGAATCGCTATTGTCAACACACATATACGATAAGTCTTTTCTTTTATTGGCATGATAAATAACAACTCGATGCATAGTATAGTTCGATGCAACTGACGATCATGACAGACAACATGAAGAATGTTGTGCCTGTAGATTTAATTTTGCATGGACGGCAGGAAGAAATCCTTTTGCCTCATAAGTGCATGTAGTTTTCATTCTCCTCCTCCTTCTTCCTTTGTTTTTCCTTCTCTTCGCCATCCTTTCTTCTTCTTCTTCATCTTTAATTCTTCCTCATCTTTCTTTGTTTGTTTTTCATCTTCAATATTTGATGGATCAGGCTCCGAATAATAAATATCCAACAATTTGTTCCTGACTTTTTCATTCTTAATGTTCATTATATTTTGGTACTTTACATAACCCTCATATATATCGGATTAGCGGATGATTTCTCCAAGAGTCATCACTTCCGACGCCGAAGGTTTTTTTGACTTACGAATTGTAGTCATTGCTAACCTGCACAACACATAAATTTAATCACATCATTGTATGTTACAACCGCATCCTCAAGTATATATTATTACAAATTATCACATTCGTTACACAATCACCAACATTACAAGTTGTTGTAATATTTGGCTTCATAAGTAAACATCGTAGTATAATTTAGCAAAATTAAGTACAATTTGAGATAACTTCATAATTACACATCGCTACTACATCAGACGTATAAATCATTGATGCTTCAAACATATAAATCGTTGTACAAATCACACCCTTCATAAGTACATATCGTTGTAACATTTTGACTTCATAAGTAAACATCGTAGTACGATTTAGCAAACTTAAGTACAAATCATGGTAACTTCATAAATCATAAATACACATGACTACTGCTTCAAACATATAAATCGTTGTTGTATTGAACGTACAAATTGCTGCTTCAAACATATAAATCATTGTAGAAATCGAACCTTTCATAAGTACATATCGTTGTAAATCATAAATCGCTACTGCATTAAATGTATAAATCGTTGCTGCTTTAAATGTATAAATCATGAATCATAAATCGTAAATCGTTACTGCCTCAAACATATAAATCGTTGCTGCTTTAAATGTATAAATCATGAATCATAAATCGTAAATCGTTACTGCCTCAAACATATAAATCGTTGCTGCATCAAACAAATCACTATTGCATTAAATGTATAAATTATTGTTAAATTCAAACTTACAAATCATTGTAGAAATTTAGCCTTCAAAAGTACATATCGTTGCCTTTCACGACTTTTGTTTCAGTATGAAAATAGGTGTTATTTAGCACAAATAGTACAACCAGTTGTAAGATTTAGCATTTAGAATTACAAATCGATTTGTTTACATAATGAAACCTTACACAAAACTCATCTTCTAGGACACAAGTTTTGCTAATCCGACAGTGGAGGAGAAACACCTAGAAGGTAGATGTAGTCGATGGTGGCAACGGTGCTCCGACGACAGCAGATGATGGCAAAGGGTGCTCCAGTGGCAGCAGATGACGATAAATGGTGCTTCGGCGACAACAAACAATGACAAAGGCTGCGTCATCAAAGAGAGCTCCTGTTACAACAAATGGTGCATCGTCAAAGGGTGATCCAGAACGTTTAGGGCGACATATTGCGAGGAGCTCCTGTTAAAGTAGAGGAGTTTACTCCTTAGGGAGAAAACACTGATGATTTTAACCCCTCTGGCGGGAGGACATTTTTGTCCTTTACTCAAAGCATCGTTTTGTGGTGCCAATGGCGGGAAAGGGTACTTAAGTATTTGCAAACTCTGGCAGGAGGACATTTTTGTCTTTTACTTGAAACATCGTTTCATGGCGCTAATGGCGGGAAAGGGTACTTAAGTCTTTGCAAACGCATCAGACTTTGATGCTAAGTGATGCCGACACACACGGGGAAACAAGCCACACGTGCTTACATACGTGGCGCTCATTCAGACCCGAGAACACGCACCTTTGTGTTCTGGGGGGAACATATAACCTTCTTCGCCAATCAAAAGAAGTCAGCCCGACGCTCCCCGACCCAATCCGTGGGCAGGGGAGGCCAATTTAGTCTAATCTGTGCGCCAATTTCCCAGCATGGACGTGCACTTTTCCCCGCCCTGTCCGGCCACGTTGATCCCTGCCTCATCCCCACCCCGACCACTTTTCCCGCAATATCCCCGCCCCGCCTCATCCCCGTTTGAACCGGGGATGGAGAACATGAAATGGGGGATGAAGGCAGGGATGGAGGATAAAATCCATTCCCCGCCGGGGATGGAGGCAGGAGTGGAGGATAAAATCTTGAGGCGGGGCGGGGGTGGAGACCTTGTCCCCCGCCCCGCCCCACTGCCATCCCTAGGTATGGCCGACAAGGGCTTTGTTCATTTGATACAGGCTACTTGCGAATGTCAGGAAGTTGATGGAACGTTAGAAGTTCAAAACTCACGGGTAGCGTTTCTTACCGGAAGGTCGAAGCTGAGTGTACTCCCCGATGGGCAGTGGAGGCCTCAAGGATTTATTACCAACGGAAGGCGAGAGGTGGGGGAGGTTCCCCTAGAGTCGTATGGTCCTGTTTTTGGGTGGCCCGACCTCAGCAACATCTGCTTGGTTAGGTTAGCCTCTAGTCACATAGACAATCTTTTGAACTTATGTGGGGCCCGTAATAGACCTATCACATGGGAACACGTCCCCAGCACAGCTGACGATGCCAGACTAGGTGAAATCACATTTTACACTTGAAGACGTACACACGACTAGTCATCCCCTATGTTCATACGCCCCCCTTGGGGTTTCATAGATGCAAGGTTGTTTATATCAAAATCGGACTCCACACGTGATCTACATCATTCATTTATTTAGTGAAGATCAACATTAATTAAATCGTTGAAATCCAACTTGTGCGCAGGATTTTGTTAGTGATTCAAAAATCAACGATCGACAAGACACCAAATTTAATTGGGGATTTAAAAAAATCATATTTTTTGGTTGAAAAATATGACCTAATGGCCGATCCTTATTAAATCAACATACATATATATATATATATACCAACATAGAGGCCTAGTTACTTTCTAGACTTAAAAACTAACCAGTCTAGTTTTATCAATGGACAAGCTAAAAAGGTGACTAAAAACTAAAGAGGTGTGGTCCTCGCGTGTTTCCTAAGTTCTAGTTTCTCACTTTTTCTCGTGATACCAGATAAAATCTACCTTGCAACAGCTTTAATCATAGGACCCACTTTTTGAAACATACAAGCAAATGAAGACCAACAAAGTAACCGACTTCCCTGACCTTCTTTTTAGGTCAGAACCGCATTGTATTTTAATTGTCAATACGGTTGTACTTATATTCATTTTGTATTTTAAATCTTTTTAATGAGTTTACTCTACATGCTCTATACTTACCCAAACCGATCCATCCAAAAAGCAAAATTTTGCCTAATTTTGAGCAGTAATTCTGAATCTGGTTCCAAATCCAAACTAGATATAGTGTAGTACAACTAAATCTTGGTGTAAAGAAAGAAGGTTGAAATGGAAAGGGCACCAACAGACAGGTTCGATCTGAACTTGAAAGTAAATTTGCAAACATAAATCCATACCCACATCTAACAATCCATACAAGCCTGATTGGATTTGATCCAAACCGGAATGTAAATTTAACAATAGGTATCGAGGTCCATATCCAAATCCAAAGATGATGTATTAGACTTGGATGGGAGGTCTGCAGACAGAATCCAATGTACCCGTACTTTCAACCCGTATCCGACCCTTCACTCTTTTCAACCAATACAGCAAGCACCCGTAATTCATCCCCCCAACAAATTTTCAACTGAGACCACAAGATCTTACTTGATGTCATCAGCCGAACCTGAGAGCCATCGGATGAAAAAGGGACGGTGGGTCGAACTGGGTCGCGGTTACACTCACCTCTCCTGGAAATTTCCCCTGCCTCTCTCCTTTTACCAAACCGAGAAAAAAACAACCCCAGTTAACGCAGCACCCGTTCCACACTCACCTTAAAAAAACTAACTGCTTAGCGTCCAGGCAATTTCCTGGAAACACAACCATCCATCGATCAGCTTTCTCTCCTCCTATTTTAACACAACCATAAACTCTTCCTTCTCTCCCAATTAATTCAGAAACAGAGAAAAGTTGGTCTCCTTGTTTAGGGAAGATGGTCCAAAACTTTGAGGATTTCCTGCCTGAGATGGCTGAGAGATTAGGCTTAGAAGGGTTGATGGAAGAGCTGTGCAATGGTTTCAGGCTGCTCATGGATCCCCAGAAAGAGTTGATCACGTACGAGAGCTTGAAGAGGAATGCAGAGGTGTTGGGTCTGAAGGGGATGAGCGATGAGGAGGTGATGGGGATGGTGAGGGAGGGAGATTTGGATGGTGATGGTGCCCTCAACCAGATGGAGTTCTGTGTTCTCATGGTCAGGTTGAGCCCCGAGTTGATGGACCGGTCTTGGAGCTTTCTTGAAGCTTTCTTGCTTAGGGGTTGAAGGATTTTGGTCACTAACCGAGTTGAATTTTAGTTTCCTTTTGTTACTGGACTCTCTCATTGTATGTCAATAAAGATATTAACGTAACTAGTAGTAGACTTTGCTCTGTTTTCTTTCTTTCTTTCTTTCTTTTTCCAATTTTTTAATTTGATTCTTCTATATGTTATTGCCGTGATGTCCGCCTGTCTTGTAATGGACCCCGTCATACAGTATATGATGGTATCCGTCATATGTCGGTCCTAACCATCCAGATGCATCAGTTCCATCAACATGTGGCCTGCAGATCATATGTCAGCATCTTCCAACCTGTTTTCCTTCTATTTTGCCTACGCTGCTCAGAAGCTGTGCAAGTCATGTTGAACGACACCCAAAACCTACTAAAAAGCTTCAGGTTTCACACCAATCTTAGCCATCCATTTTGGTTTTTAGTCGTCGATGTTGTTCATCTACAAATTGAACGACATCATAACTCAGGACCATTAATCCTTTTGATGGGTTTTGGGGAGCCATTCATCTTTACCATGAACAACATCATAGGTGCGTTCACCCGGAGGCGTTCCTCTCTTCATGGAACGAGGATGGATCAATCACATTGCACACTGAAAGTGTGCCACTAAACATGACTACCCTCCATCCCTAGTGTCCAGCGTGTCACAGTTGTGGGCCTAGCAGTGAGATGGAAGGTAGATTGGTCAGGTTCAATGGTATACTTTTGGACTTTTGGTGAGCAATGTGATTGCACCTGATCCATGGCCCCATGGAACAACTTTTACCCTGGACTTAGTCCTTCGTGGGGCACTGTTCAAATGATTCAAGTAGGCCGACGAGGGGTCGACCCATATGGTAGGGGTTACTTTTGAATGCCACCAAGTTGATGGGACGTTACAAATTCAAAATTAGGGGTGTCAATGGAATAGGTTTGACGCGACCTGATCCATACCAAATCGTATAGGGTTAGGCCTTGGTGATAAAAGAAGGAGGCTTGATTAGAATCCTTATCAGAATCAAACGGTTCGATTGATATATAGAGCCAGGCATGGTTTCTGAAATTTTATACCAGAACAGAGTCCAATCCAAGTTTCTACGATTCGTAAATTTTCAATGTAAAAAAATAAAAAATATTATTTTATCAGGTATGATCCAGGTCTGGTTCATGTAATCCTTATAGGGTTCGGGTATTGTTTCTCTTACGGTGGGCATGATTAATTAGACCCAAGTCCAGACCTAGTACCAGCCTCTTAAATCATATCTAGGTTTGGTTCTACCTGGGTCTGAACCAAACCCAACTTGTTGACACACGCATTTGAAATTCAAGGGTAAAATCTTTCGCCATAAGGTCAAAGATGGGTGTACTCCCTAGTGGTTAAGGGGACCTCAAGGGTTTTACCTAGGGGTGGCAATCGTGTCGGGTTGGTGGGTCAGAACACCTCAACACGAACATGACCCATTTATTAAACGGGTAACTCAACTCGACATGGTTAACCCATTTAATAAACGGGTCGGGTCGACTCAACACGATTATATCTCTCCATTAAAAGATGTAAGAAGAAAATAAGAAGAGGTGATTATTTTAAGTAAGAAAAAATTAAAAAGAGTTGTACTTTTAGCTTGATTTGATGTTAAAAAAATTAACGCTTTTTTCAGATGAGAACATTTATTGCTATTGCTCTCAAGTCTTGTCACCTCTGCGATTAACTTTTTACATCTTTCTCTCTCACACCTTTAATGCTATTGCTCTCAAGTCTTATCACCTCTGCAGGGCGGGTTTTAAATATTTAAAAGTGTCGTGTATATTTAAAACGAGTCGACACGATTACTAGTTTGAATTACAAACGGGTTGTAAATTTAATCATCCCAAAGAACCATTTTATATATAAACGGGTTGCGGGTTCGTGTAAATGGGTTGACTTGCCCGCCTAACCTGTTTATTAAACGGGCTGACGAGTTGGCATACCCCTAACACGAACCCGACCCGTTTAATAAAAGAATTAGACGGGTCGACCCGTTTACGACACGAACCCGTTTAAGTCAAACCTGAACCCAGCTAAGAAGCGGGTTGGCGGGTCGTATCAGATTTTGCTACCCCTAGTTTTACCTAGGGGAGGCCAGCCAATATGCAGTCGATAATAAGTGGTTTTTTCTCTTAAAGATTATCCTAATGTTAGATATTTGGGTTTGGATCTAACTCATATCTTCCTTTATAAATAAAGGGCTTGACTGTATGAAGAGAACAATAAAAAACAATAACCTCTAGCTTATGTTCTGTAATTATCATTGAATTCAGAGTCCTCCTCACCATCGACTTGATGACATAAGCTAACCATGGCATCTACCTGTACATGCTTATTTTGTATTCCAGTTTCAATTTTTGCGAATACGTCAACAATGGGTTATAAGCCCACTCATCGTGCATTCTGTTGCGTGTGTGGATACGTCGAGAGCGTTTAGTTTATGCTCGCCAATGTCGGCGTATCTGGTTATCATTGTTGATGCAGATTCGGGCCTGCTAATGCAAACTCAGGCTTTCTGTCGCATTTCCGCCCCGCCAACAGTAGAGGTCACCAGTGACGTAGACGATGGGTAGCAAGATCGGGGCTGGCATGTCAGTATGCCCATCTGCTACCGTGGTCGGTGGCCTTGCCGGTCACAGGTCACCGGCGGTATGCGCGCCGCTACCTCTGCTAAAGATTTTCTGGAAAAGTTGAGTGGGATTCAGATACCCCTTTGCATAAACGACTTTCGCTGGGAAGGAAGGGGGAGACAGTTGACGCTGTCGCCGTCGGCCTTCGTCAGCGGGACCACTGTTGTCGGTGGCTGCCTGGCGTCCGGAGACCCTTTCAGTTTCTTAATGAAACTGATCTTTCATTTTTCGGTCGTTCACCGTCGCCATTGAGGTCGGGACAGAATCCCCATCGCTAGCGGCCTTGTCGGTTGGTCGTCGGTGGCGAGAGCAGCCCCAACGGCAGGGGTCACAATGGTGGCATATCTATACATCCAAAAAAAAATTGATACCTTTGGCGTTCAGGGTTTTTCGCCGGGGAGGTGAAAGGGCCGCCCTGGATAGCCGGCGGCCTCACCGACGCTGTTGGCAGCATAGGATCATCGCCGGAGCACCACCATTCATCGGTGGTGCTTTTGATTGACATTAAGATTGGGTGGCTGCTGATGGAACCCCTTCATTGGAAAGGGGTTTCCGTCTGGGTCACCACCGGAATAAGGTTGACTGCCATTCGCCGGTGGTCGAAGACTCACCGTTGGCCTCACCGGCTGACCACTGTACACGGGGCAACCTTTTTTTTTAGTGGTCGATCATGGCTTTTGGTTTTCTCATAAACTGAATGGCCTTTGGGCTCCCCTTTATGATAAAGTGACCGGGTCAGATCGAGAATACCGACCTGGTGGTGGCCCGATCCAGACCCATTTTGGTGGATAGGATCTACCTTACTTTTCGACCTGGTGGTAGCCCGATCTAGACCTGTTTTGGGTGGATCGGATTTGTCTTTCTTTTCGGTTGGATCGGGTCAGAACCGACCCTGGTTTGGATTTAGACCCATTTGGGTTCTGGATCTAATCCATATAGTTGTCGATAACTGGATCTGACCTGATTGGATCAGAACCAGATCCATTTAGGTTCCAGATCTGGATGAACTGGCTGTGATCTGGGACCAATTGGACCGAGTAAGGTCTAGGTCCGATCCGATCTGTATGGATCGGGTCTCGATCCAGATTCAACCTGATTCAGGTATAGACCAAATTTGTTCTGATCTGGTTAGGCCGGGTCTAGATCCAGACCAAACCGGATCTGGGCCTAGACCGGATATGGTTTCTGGACTCAACCCGGATGCTGTACTGGATTAGATCTGGGTCCATATCGGTTTTGGATCATTAGATCCAATTCGAGACCTGATCATTATGGGTCTGGATCCATATTGGATCCGGATGAGGGGTATTCGACCCGAGATACATTATAACTAGATATGAATTTGGATTGAATCATATCTGATCTAAAACAGGGTCCAGGTACTATTTACACCTGAACCAGTTCTGTGACCGATACGATACATTTTAGGATCGAGTTTGAGCCATTTTTGACCAGTTCCTATCAGTTTTTCATCAGTTTCGATATGTAGAAACTCTATTTTCATGAATTCATGAAGATAAAGGGATATTCTCATTCGGTTATAGGGTTTTGTGAGCTTTTGTTCATGTTTTATACATGTTTATTAAGTTCTGAACCAGTACAGACCCTTAGATGATCGGTTTGGGGCAGTTTTAGACCGGTTCAGAGTGTTTTTAGATCGATTTCAGCTTAAGGTTTCTGGGTTTTACCCATATGAGTATGTTTGTATTATTTTTTATACTTTATAAGTATTTATTATTAAGCAAACATGACTTATGCATGTCTAATACATGTGTTTTATATTATTTAAGTTATGCATAAAGTTTTTAAGCATGATTATGATTAAATTCATGATATTTTTAATGTGTTATAATAAAAAAATACTTTATGCATATATGTTAAAGCATGGACTTGTATTTTGACGATATAATGCATATTTTATCATGAATATACATGCATTAATATGTGTGCATGGGCATGCTCCATAATACAAATATGATTTGGTAAAAGATCATGATTGACTGACTTATATAATCATCAAAGTGATATGAGTTGCGTTGATTGAGGATTCTTTGGACCGTATTAAGATTCAATATTATGATTGTGTGTGACTTTATGAAAGAACGATTTTACCCAAAGATATGTTGTTGTGTTTCAAATTCACACAAAGTGCAATAGTAGATGTGTATTCTAGCTCATGAAGCATATTCGTACCCAAAGGTACAGTGCTGAATTGCCTCTGATTACATGATCTGCTAGTTTCACTAACTGAAGTCAATTTCTTGTGAATTGAGGAGACAAAATAACTATGAGTATTGTCGTTTCCACCAAAATGAAACGATAATGACTCAATTATGCTTGTCTCAGAAAAGATGAATAATAAAGGGTCTTAATGTTTATTTTTTTATCACAAGTCTTGTCTGAGCATTAATAAAGTTTTCTCTTTCGTTTCTTGTTGTATCAGGTTCTTTCTTCATTGACAATTCTAGTAATATTAGACTATTAGATAGATCTAATTTCTTGGATTGGAAAGAAATAATGTTATTTACTCTCATATATATGGACTTAGATTTGACTCTTAAGACTAATGAACCTTCCGCTCTTACATTGCAGAGTACAACTGATCAGAAGGTTATCTTTGAAAAGTGAGAGCGCTTAAATAGACTTAGCCTGTTGCTTGTGCAATCTCGAGTGGCTAAGAACATTTGAGGCACTATTCCTCACTGCAAAACAGTCAAAGAATTTTTGGGAGCCATTGAGGCTCAATTTATCAATTCTAATAAGGCAAGGGCTAGTGCACTAATTTTCAAACTAGTATCTATGAAATATACTGGTGATAGTCACATTCGATAGTATATTTTAGAAATGAGAAACATTACATCTTAGCTTAATGACATGAAGTTCACCATTTTTTATTTTTTCTTAGTCCATCTAATTTTAACCTCATTGCCTACTGAGTATGGACCCTTCAAAATCTCATACAACACACATAACGATGAGTGATCTTATAATTACCTCTTGACCAAGTGTGTTGAAGAAAAATAAAAACTGAAGGGTGAGATGGTGCTGAGTGCACATATGGCTTCTTATAAAGAAAAACATAGGTAAGGGTCAAAGAAAGATTCTTTCAAAAGAAAAAACCAAAAGAAAACCTTTGGGGAGAGTTCAAACTCTCAGGCGAAAGCCAGATCCCAGGCAGGAGGCTCTTCTATAAAGTGTTTCTTCTGTAAAAAGAAGGGAAATAGGAAGGTGAACTGCTTGAAGCATAAGAAATGACTCAAAAATAAAGGTAATGAGTCATTCATTTCTCATGAGTGTAATTTGATTCATGTTCCATTATATAGTTGATGGATTGATTCTGATGCCACAATGCACATTGCCAACTTCTTACAGGAATTTCTGAACAAAAGGAAGTCAACAGAGCATGAAAGAAGCATCTTCTTAGGAAATAAGATGCGTTCGCATGTCCAGAACGTTAGGACCTGTGGAGTTGTGTTGAAATCATGATTTATTTTGCATTTGGTTGATACATTTTATGCTCCATCCTATAGTTGAAAATTAATTTCAATTTCGAAACTTGATAAGTTTGGTTTTAGTTTTAAATTTGAAAACTCAAAGCTTGTTATTATAAATTTTTTTAATAATGTAGGTTATGCATATGTGTGTAATGGTTTGTATTGGTTAAAAACCGAATTCTAAATTCAGGAATCTCATTCTATTGAGAACACACTGATTGACAATAAACGTGGTCTAAAGAAAGATCAATCCTATTTGCTTTGGCATCGAAGGCTAGGACACATCTCGAAAGAGAGAGTCCAAAGAGTTGTGAAAGAAGGAATCTTGGATCCCTTGATTTCATAGATATAGAGCCATGTGTTAACTACATAGAGGCTAAGCAGTCTAACACGTATAAGAAAGATGTCAAACACAACAATAGAAAGTTGAAGATAGTATATACAGATGTTTGCAACCCTTTTTTCACCATGTCATATGTGTAAAAAGTATTTTGTCACCTTTATAGACGATTACGCATGGTATATGCATCTCTAATTATTTAAAAAATCAGAAATCTTTCAGGTTTTTAAGAACTTTAAGAAAGAAGTAGAGAAATAAACTGATGAAGTTATTAAGGTTGTCAAGTCTGATAGAGGTGACAAATATTATGATCGTTTCACTGAGATGAAACAAAAGTAAGGGCCATTAACACAGTTTCTAAAAGAGGAAGATATTGTATCTTAGTATACCATGCTTGGTAGTGTTTACCAGAATGTTGTAGCTGAAAGACGAAACCATATGCTTAAAGAAATGATTCAAGCGATGTTGAATCACTCAAACTTTCTCTTGACCTTGTGGGGGTAAAGCTCTTAGGACAATATTACATGTTTTGAATAAGGTTTCTATGAAAGTTATTCAAAAAACTCCTTACGAGTTATGGACTGGTAGAAAACATTCTTTGTCATATATGTGCATATGAAGATGTCCAGTAGAAGCTAAACTATATAACCCACATATAAAAGCCTTTGATCGTAGGATGACTAGTGCATTTTTCATTGGTTATCTAGAAAGATCAAAGAGCTTTAGGTTTTATTGCCCATCTTGTGCACCACATTTAGTGAAAATAGATAAAGTGAGATTTCTTGAAAATGATTATATTGGGATAGATGCATCTCAAATTATTGAATTTGAGGAAATGCGGGATTCCTGATCTATACTTGCAAAGGACAAAAACCAGATTTTTTTTGTCATTGTCCCTTTGGATAATGTCAGAGAAAGTCTGGTCAATAAACATCAATCTCAAATAGAGCAAGTTGTTGATGAGAATGTCCAACAACAATAGGATACACAAGTTCATTTTGAACCACCTGTAGCATATGTATAGAGGTCTACGATGACCAGAAAATCCGCTATCCATCCGAACTATGTGGTGTATTTGCAAGAGTTAATAATTTCATAGATATTGATGATCCCTTCACCTTTGTAAAAGCCATTGAAAGTGAAAGATCAACGTATTGGATCAATGACATAAAGGAAGAGCTTGACTCTGTGGCAAAGAACCAAGTATGAGATCTTATACTTCGACCTGATGGAGTTAGATCTATTGGTTGTAAATGGGTCTTTAAGACAAAGACAAACTCTAAAGATCAAGTGGAGAGATACAAGGCTAAATTTGTTGCAAAAGATTTTACATAAATAGAGGGCATTGATTATAATGAGACTTTTTCTCTTGTCTCAACTAAGAAATCATTGAGGATAATCGTAGCCCTTGTTGCTCATTTTAATTTAGACCTACATCAAATGGATGCAAAAACTACCTTCCTAAATGGGGATCTGGAAGAGGAGGTATACATGCAACAACCTCTTGGTTTTAGTGTAGATAACTCGAATAATTTAGTTTGCAAATTGAAAAAGTCAATTTATGGACTTAAACAAGCCTCCCGCCAATGGTATAAAAAGTTCAATCAAGTAATTATGAACTTTGAATTCACTGAAAACATTATTGATTAGTGCATATACATAAAGACTAGTGGGAGTAAGTTCATAATTTTGGATTTATATATTGATGACATTCTTCTCGCAACTAATGATTTGAGTCTACTATACGAGACAAAATATTTTCTTTCCTCTCATTTCAATATAAAGGACATGAGTGAGGCCACAATTATCCTTGGAATCAAGATCTGTCGTGATAGAATTAAGGGTGTCCTTGGCCTCTCTTAGAAATCCTATATCTTTAAGGTTCTTAAAAGATATGGGATGGAGAATTGTTCTCCTGGTTCGGCACCCATAGTGAAGGCGGATAAATTAAGCCTAAAGGATTATTCTTAGGATGATAATGAAAAAGATCAGATGACAATTGTCTCATATGATTCAATAGTTGGGAGTTTACAGTACGTGCAAACATGCACACAACCTGATATCGTATTTGCTATGGGAATGCAGGTAGATATCAGTCAAATCTAGGCATTACGCACTAGAAGGCAGTGAAGGCCATGCATTATTTGCAAGGAACGAATGACTACATGTTGACCTATAGAAAGGTTGACCACCTAGAAGTTATTGGATACTGTGATGCAGACTTAGGAGGATGTCTCAACAGTAGAAAGTTAACTACTGGATATATTTTTCTACTAGCAGGTGGTACCGTCTCATGGAGAAGTGAAAAACAGTCTACAACTGTTGCTCATACCATAGTGCTAGAATTTATTGCTCTATACGAGACTTCTTCTTAGGCCATTTGGATAAGAAATTTTATTATGGGTCTTAGGATTATGAACTCTATTAAGAGACCACTAAAGATCTTTTGTGATAATGAAACAACCATGTCCTTCTCAAATAACAATAATAGTTCAACCTCGTATCGACATATGAAGTTAAAATACTTTGTTGTTAAAGAAATGACTGATAATCATCTGGTACGTATTAATACAATTGATACGAAGAAAATGACTCAAATCCCTTTACTAAAGGGCTAGCACCAGGATTATATTCTCAACATATAAAGGGGATGGGTCTTTTTAATTTCTTGTAATATATGACAATATATTATGTGATCACATTTATAAAAATGAATTGATTCTCTATGACTTTGTGTATTGTTGATTTTGCATAAAAGATCTCTCATTTGGTTAGAGAGAATAATATAATAACAATATTAAAGGAACAATATAATAGGTTAGAGACCAACATATTCATAAAGGTAATCTTAACATGCTAAAGTACTGAAAATAAATTGTATTGTAGTACATGAAAATATAATATTTCATAAAGAGATGATCATCTCCATGATTCATTCTCGTGACACAAGATATCATGTGAACCCACATAAAGAATTAAGTCAAAATAACAGTATAAACCTCGATTTAGTACTCTTTTAGTGTTAATGGGTAAAGTGAAAAAATGTTGGACATTTGGGTTTGGGTCCAACCCATAGTGTGACCCGGCTTGATACTAATGAGTGAGTTAGTGGAGTTGTTAGTGGGGTGGAGGTTACGTGAATGTGAAGAGTTCACATTCTGTAACCACCCCCTATCTTCTGTTATAAATAGAGGGTGTGACTGTATGATGAGAACAGTCAGAAACAATAGTCTCTAGCCTATTGCCCGTAATTGTCATTGGGTTCAAGGTCCTGCTCGCCATCGACTTCAAGGTCTGGGCTCATCGTGGCCATCGCTAGGTTAAGAAGAACACCGAGCACCCGCACGTCGCATTGACTATGGCATTTACTGATTTGATACAGACATAAAAAATATTTTATCATTAATTTGTAGTATAATATCAACCATTGATTTTTTTTTTCACCTTTAAAATACACATCCGAGCATATAAAAATTTAATAAAATACATGTTCTCTATTGAGTAAATAATGAAAGACACATTTAATGACTCAGGTTTACGATAACCAAAATCAGGAAGGGATAGGTTTGTATCTAGTTCAAGTCAGTTTTAGGTTTACTTTAACAAGAAGGATACTAAAGAATGGAAACAGATCAGGTCATGCTGAAAATGAGCGTTTTTGCTCATGCTGACATCGTGGCCATCCGATTTGCATTTTAAAAATCTCAAAAGTCAACAAACCCACGTGGCATTCATCCAAAATGCAAACAAACGGCCACGATCGCATGAGCAAAAACGCTCATTTTCAGCATGACCTGATCTGCTTCCCTAAAGAATGTGTGGAATCCAAAGTGTAACAACTCACTAGGGGCAAGGGGTAAGCTCACAAAGTTCTACACTTAAGTATGGCGGGCAACCATGCTAATTCAAGCTGACTAAAAGTGAGATTAGGTCTCCGATCCTAGGGGTGGTTTATCTATGTAAATATATAAAAAAATCAACCTTTTCTAGATATGCTGCAAAAAAGGACTAGACTTTCTACAACAAAAAAAAAATGCACCAGATAGGGACTGTCGCTACCAAATTTTAAAACAAGAGAAAAGTATAAGTTGCGATTGAAATTGTCAGTTGTGATTGTTTATCCCCACCTGTGACCAATTAATGAAGCAACTATGCCATCTAAAATTTTAGTATCAAAACTCAGCATAAACCAGTGACTAGTCTTCAGCAACTGTTGTAGCTAGGCTCTGCTGGGTTTTTTAATTGTTTTTCCTCGATGGATGTGAAATGAGAAACACATGAAACTTGTGCTTTTCCTGTGAAAATCATTCGCCAGGGGTAGGGATGCAATCACGTAGTTGTACAAATAGATTTTTTTTTAAGAAAAATGAGGATTCCACCGATGCCCAACTGGGGAATGACGTTTCCTTCACTCGTTACAAGAAAAATGGCATTTTTAAAAAAAACCTATGTTGCATATGAAAGACATATATTTCCACACTTTTGTATAAAGGGATGGGAAATGCTTTCCTATGGTGATGCATGATGGCATTGTCATCCAAAATGTTCAAGTTTTCCCTTTTCCCTTTTTGGAATAACCATTGTAAAGAAACTACAACAATAATTTGTTAAGTGTATGCTTTACCTATATGTTGAAATGCTTATTTTAATATTTAAATGAATCAGTTACTCAAGCTAGGTCATATCTCTTCATATGATGCAACTCAAAATGGCTCAAAGCTAGCGCCATTGACCAGGGTTGTCCAACTTGAAGCTGCCAAATTAGGTCCAAGTGGAGCAGGCAAGTCTAGTCTTGAGCTGTTTTCTGCTGAGTGTGGCACCAACTCAGAAGTATGGACAGTCTACCCGGAATCAAACCAACAGATAAATTGTAAGGATCTAAGTACTTTCTTCAAGTTTTTTACCAAAGAGACCAACGAGAAGCCCATGCTGAAGTTAAGAACATGGTAACCGGCTTCTTAAATCTCGTAGGTTTGCAAGGTTCATTGTTCTTTAATAATGATTTCAGTAAATAAATCAGATCAAAGGTTCCATTCTCAACACCTGTCTTTGAGTCCATAATCAATTGTTGCTCGGTGAATTAGCTAGAGAGGTTGAAGTCCAATTCACTTTAGTCATCTTGAATGGCAGTAAGCGATGTTTGCAGGCTATAGGTGATTACATCGAGAAAGTCATTTCTTGGTGTAATGTTAAATTGTCAGTTAAGACTCAATGTTCAAGTCGAGATAACAACCACTCCTTGGAAATGGCAGAAGCATAGGACCACTGTAGTCTGCCCCTTTCCTGCACCCCGAATACAAGACCACCAAGTATAGCTCTTTTTAAATGATCAGGGTCTCAAAGCATGTGATCCAGACGCAAGATCCATGGTCCAGCCTTGTTAAGAGTGGCCAGCCTATGAAAGACTCCTTTAGAGTGGACGGTCTGAGGGTGGACTCGTGTAAGGTCTTCTAATGTAAGCAAAGCGGCTCACCTCTACGAGAAGACCTTGGAAGAGAGAAGTCCAAACAAGAAATATTCCAAAACAAATGTATTGATATCTCCTAAGGTGAGAGACTTTCACACAATTTGTAATTCATTTTCTTTAAATAGAAGAACTTGTATCTCACATTAATATGTGAGAGATATAGAGACACCTGGACGTAGGTCAGTAAAGGCTGAACCATGTTAAACCGTGTTCTCCCTGATGTGAGAATCGACTTCTTGGTCGTGTGTTTGCCTTACACGCATCCATCGATTTCTTTATGGTATTAGAGCCATTGTTTGAGCAATCATTTTACAGAAGATTCATCCTGTTGTGATTGTGTGTGCAATCTACAATGGGATCCTCATTATCTAAGATAAGTTCTTTTGTCTTATCTTTGCCTGCTTTGCCCTCTTGTACCTTCCTGCAGTATTTGCTCTCCACCAAATTAAGTGCAGAAAAATTTATGTTATGAAAGTCTCAATTTATTGCTTTGCTTATTTCAGATGATTTGGAAGGGATTTATAGTTAAAACCCCTATCCGGGTGTTGAGGGTGCTGAGGTGGTGTGGGTGAGGAGGGCGTTGAGGGTGCTGAGGGTGAGGAGGATGGTGTGGGTGAGAAAGGTGCACGGGATGAGGTGGGTGATGAGGATGAGGAGGTTGCTTAGGGTGATGAGGCCCATATTGCTTGTCACCGTTCCATGCTCAAAATGATGGCTAGGAAGATAGCAAGAATCACCCTAGCAGTCCCCATTTTCTTATTACCAATTACTAAGGGTCTGGATGCTACTAACTAGATGATATATTTGAGAGGGTGTAGAAAAGAACGGGAAGTAGTGAGGATATGGGTTCCGACCCTTGCCGGCCTCGGACAAGACTACAATAACTTGAGAAGTCAAATGCTCATGTTCAGGGAATTGCCTCACTTTAATGAGGTTTGTTCCATTATCCAACGTGAAGAGACACGCCAAAAAGTTATGGGATCCAAAACCAAACCCTATGTTGAAATGCATGAGAAAGCTACTTTTTCAAGCACTTCGAAGGAGATCTCGGCTAGACCTCCACCCGAGCATGTGGAGAACAAACACCCATGGGCCTAGTGAGGCCTCGCTGCAGTCACTGCAAGAAACTCGGGCACTTAAAAGAAAAATGTTGAGACTTTCATGGGCGCTCTAAACAACAAAAGCCACAGACCAATAACAATGGGTTAAAAGCAAGAACCACTATGGATGACCTCGCGTAACTTCTACAACAAATCAATAAATCCAACCTAGCGGCAATATTCAAAGGTCAACAAAAAGAAGCTATAGGTAATATGTTCATGCTTAGCTCCAAACTTATCGATTCCAGGTGAGTCATCGACACCGGTGCTACCGACCACATGACAGGCAAGGTTGATTTGTTGACAAAACTCCGATCTCGTGTGATTCTTGTCAATATTTCAAACAAATCAGAATCTCTTTTTCTTTGTCTGAAACAAAAGCGATGCAAATTTTGCACTTATTCACTCTGATGTATGGGAGGCGGTCCCTATTGAATAATATTCTGGTTTCATATACTTTATAACTTTTACTGATGATCGCTCACTTGAAAATAGCCAGGGGCTTCACGTTTCATATGAATGCCCCCAAGTGCTTCTAGGCATACGCTATATCCACTACCTACTATGTGTCAAATCATCTACCCAGCCAACCCATCAGTTATATGACCCCCATGGAAATGATTAAGGCAAAAAGTCTATCCTTGTTACATCTACGAGTGTTCGGATGTAAGCGCTTCATCCACCTACAAGATCGGCATAGAGACAAATTTGAAAGGAGGACAACTAAGTGCATATTCCTAGGATATTCCTCTCTAAAGAAGAGATACAAATGCTACGACCCCATGAGCAAGAGACTCTTCTTCTCCCAAGATGTTAAATTCTTTGAGGAAGAGCCCTACTACCAAGATAAGGACTTATCCTTTTTTTACCACAATGTCCAAGGGGAGTGCACACCGCAGGATACTGCCCCGGTCCTACCTGCCATAGATGTCAGAGACGTATCCCTCACCAAGATCATCAATAATATGTTGTCTGAGCATCCCAACACCAACGCCTCCACAAGTTTGGGTGCACAAATGCCCGTCGAGAGCCCCGTCGAGCATGTCGTCATACCATGGATATCTGGTAGAGCTACCAGATGCCCCAACAAATTGAGAGACTTCTATACCTACCTTCCCTCTGGATCTACCGATTACCCTATTAAAAGGCACGTATCCTTTGATGGGTTCTCCAACGCATATCTCTCATACCTATGCAATGTATACTCCAATACAAAGCTATCAACCTTTAGAGAAGCCAATGCCTAAGAAGTGTAGAGAGCAGTCATGGATAAAGAACTTTCAGCTCTAAAAAAGAATGGAACATGGAAAGTCGTTCCCCTTTCTCCGGGCAAGAGACCGGTGTGTTGCTGATGGACATTCAAGATCAAGTATCACAGTGATGGAACTATTGAACGATATAAGGTGAGACTAGTCGCAAAAGGGTACACCCAAATGAAAGGAACCGACTATCATGAAACTTTTGCTTCAGTTGCCAAAATGAATTCCATCAAGATGCTCTTGTTTGTCGCCGTAAACCAAAGATAACCCCTATATCAACTTGATGTCAAGAATGCTTTCTCCATACGGAGAATTTCAAGAAGAGGTATATATAGAGCTACCACCAGTTCACTCCAGTACAAGCAACAAAAACCTCGCCTGCCGACTAAAGAAATTCATGTATGGCCTCAAGAAATTGTCCCGTGCATGGTTCACCAAACTCAGTGACACCCTCACACAATTTGGTTTTCAAAGAAGCTCATCTGAGTACCCCATGTTCAACAAAAAGAGCACCACAAGCACTGTCACCAGCCTCGTCTATGTAGACGATATCATCATAATAGGGGACGATCCTAGGTTAATTGATGCAGTAAAGAATCATCTCCGTCAAGAGTTTGAAATCAAAGACCTTGGAAAGCTCCACTACTTCCTAGGCATAGAAGTCGCGTTGTCAGATAAGAGAATATTTTTGTGTCAAAGGAAATACACCATGAACCTACTCAAAGAAGCCGACATGCTTGAAGCCAAGCCCATCAACACGCCTATTGACCAGAACCACAAGGTCAATAAGAATGAGGGAGAACCCGTATGTGACATTTGTAGCTTTCAAAGACTCGTGAGATGCCTAATCTACCTCACTGTCATAAGACCCAACATCACATATGCGGTCAATCTCATCAGCCAATTCATTCATGACCCAAGGAATCCTCACCTGGCCATCGCTCACAAGATCCTGAGATACATCAAGTCGTCAACAGGCAGAGGAATTCTAATGCACAAGCATGGTCATACCAAAGTTAATGGATACTCGGACGCCGACTGGGCAAGAGATCCAAATGATAGAAGGTTCACATCAGGGTACTGTACATTCATGGAAAGAAATTTGGTTACATAGAGAAGCAAAAAACAAAACATTGTAGCTAGATTCAGTGCAGAAGCTGAGTACCGGGCAATGGCCCTTGCCTCTTGCTAGCTTATATGGATTAAAGCTCTCGTACGCGATATGGGTTTTTCCAATATCGAGCCTGTGAAACTAATGTGCCACAATCAAGCAACCATTCACATCGGGGTAAATCCAGTTTTTCATGAGTGGACAAAACACATTGAAGTTGATTGCCATTTCGTGAGAGAGAAAATTCAAGCAGGGATCATATCCACCCTGCACGTCAGGAGCATTGACCAGTTAGCTGATATCCTCACTAAAGCTGTCAGCGGTGACAAACTTCAAGACATTGGAGCCAAGTTGAGACTGGTCAACATTGAGTCCTGACTTGAAGGAGAGAGTTGAAAACACCAACATGATTACGATGTGATATGCGTGATCACATCGTGATCCGATAAGGGCTCTACCCACAACAACCAAATCGTGATCCAAAGTAGTCATACACTTTCTCATTGGAAAAGAACTTCCTCTCAATAGAGGTCACAGGGTTGAGAGGAATTAAACCAAGATGGTAATTAGTCTCATCCAAAGTAATGGTAGCCTCCCCGATAAGAAGCCAATTTTAGTTTGCTAACATTAAATGTGTGCAACAACCGTTAAATACTAATTATGCACTTCCAAGTGTAATAAAGGTATGAGAACCAACTTTGAACAGATGCATGTAAAATGTTATCTGTCATGCATTGTTTCTTAGTGGGTGAAAAGTACATGAGTCTTGAGAACGGTCATTGTTAAGCAATTATATTTTTAAATGAATGCACCATGTCCTAAACAATTGGTACCAACGTATGAGAACGGTCGCTGCTTAAGATAGGTCACTTAAGATAATATATGATGTGCTTTTCTTTGATTAGTGATAAACGAGAAATCTTTGTATTTAAATTTTGTTTAACGTTGCATCAAATGTGCTTAAACTCATTAGTTTTTACAACGTGCACCAAGTGTTCGGCAAAATGCCTGATCTAGGCTTTTATTGTCATTTGCATTCCGTTTAGTTTTTTCTTTTTTGATCTAGGCACCCTAGGAACTAGGTTAATTGCATAGTTTATCATTGGGAACGTTCTCGTGGGCTCGTTCCCCTCTCCCTAGTCTCCATTAGATATGACCTAAGAAACATAAACTGTTCTATAAAAAGCAATAAAAAAGTGATTTTTTTCTCGATTTCTATGCATTTTCGGAGACCCTTGAGGCAAAATCCAAACTTGCGGCGAAGATGAGAATGATAGTGCCGAATATTAGAGAAAAAAGTTGGATATTTATGATTGTGGACACCGGGTGGATTTCATAAATTGGAGGACATTTCAGGAAACATGTCATTTTTTGCCGCACAGTACAAACATTTCCTGTTCTTAAAATCTTTGCTTTAAATTTTAAAATAAGTTTTCTGACTATCTTTCAAGTATTTTTGTTTTGCATAAAACATTTTTGTTCTAGGCGCAAAAAAGCAGCAAAAGGGCACAAATGTAGCAAAGATATGCACTATGTATGTGTAAAGTTGAAGTACAAGAATGATCTCACAAGCACATGCTTAGCCAAAATCCTTTCACAAATGAATATAGAAGAAATCCTCTCATGATCTCAAAAAAGCACAAAGAAATATCTTAAGTATATCATCTCATTTACGAAAAGAAGTTGATAGATTACAAAAATGCTTAGTCATCCTGATCATCATCCCCGAAATATAAGAAAGGATGGACACCCTCCGACTAGTCGTTGAATGAAGCCATTGTACTGGAGCTCGCATAAGTAAAACAATTAGAAGAAGCTCATGAGTACCAAAAATCTCAGGAGTGCAAAAATCTACGGCTAGTATGCAAAGGCAACTCCACAAATGCCTCCTCAAAAACTTGAGTCAAGGGAAGGTCTTGAACCTAAAGCAATTGCCTCATACATCTCTCAAGATGATAAGGAATGGTGAACCAAAGACCAACAAAAAAGAAACAATCTCAAGATCTACGTGGAACAATATAGAGAAGGGGATGCTCTCGAATCAAAAGAATGTCCCACTGCACATCTCTCATTACCAGGGAATCAATTCAAATAAGATACACTCAAACAATCCTGAGATATGCCTCTCCAAAGTTGTTGGCCTTCTTCTGCGGTTCACCTCTAATAATTTGCCACCTTAATGCAACATTCTCGGGCATAATAGCTCATCTTTTTTGCAATAGAGACAACCTCCAGTATCACGAGGGCATGATTGTCCATGATACATATAGTTGCACTTCAGACATATCTGATTTGGCAAGTGTTGTAGTCTATTTCCTCTATCTTGATTTTGCTTCTTGAATGAGGCTCTCTGCAACTTTCCATCAACAAGATATTGTTTTTTGCTGCCACTATTCCCAACAAGCTTCTTGTCTTGTCCTCTTTGCCTCACGCCCATTTCTCGTCCAACAGGGTTGTTGTTGCTATGACATCAAGGAAGGTCAAAGGTATGTTGGTTATTACTTGGTAGTGGAGGCCTTCTTTAAGTCTTCGCACAAACTTGTTTGCCCTTTCTCGATCATCGGTGAAGAGATTGGAACAATATCGCACCAGGTTTTGGAAATTGGTAGTGTAATCCATCAAACTCAGGTTTCCCTGGCATAATTATAGGAATTCGATTTTCTTCTTATCACGAGTATGTATGAGAAAATAGTTCTCTAGGAAATCTTTCTATGGGATGACTTATGCTCTGGGGAAATGCACTCCTCGAGTCATGTACCACCACTTTTGGTCATTGTCGTTTAATCGATACGAGGCAAAATTTATCCTCTTTTCTTCAAGCACTAACAACACTCAGAATAAAAGTTCAGTTTCCTTGATCCAGCTCTCAGTTAGCTCTAGATCAATCTTTCCTGTGAAGGTCAGGGGATCTGGTTTCAGGAAATTCTCGTATGTGACCATGCCCTGGTGATGATTTATCCTTGCGGGTGTAGCAGGTTCCCGCTGGACACGTACTTGGCTCCTTATAATTGTGGCCAAATTGTTGAGGGATTCCATAACAAATTGCCACTATTCTTGACACTCATCAGGCAATTTTCTATTAGTTTGACGAGTCATCTTTTAAAAAAAAAATCTTTTGTTAAGGGAAGATAAAAAAAATGATTAAGCAAACAATACTTATAGTGCGATATGGATGTTGGACGGTCAAGAATCATAATTTTATCTGTCATTCTCATACCAAAACTGTAATGCCCCAAAATTTCTAACTTGTGAGAAAATTTTTGAAATTTTTGTAGTTAATCAATTTTTTAAGTTAAAATGATAGTTCAGCGAAAATAGTAGTTTGAAAAGACCAAGTCAGCAAACTATAGGTGGATTACAGACAAAGTATCTAGCGAATGAGTTGGGTCCCCAAATGTCTTGGATTTGGGCTCGTATTTTCACACAACCATTAAAAATCATAAAGATTCAAATGAAAGATTTTGATAGAAATAATTTTATACAAAATGCCAAAATATACTCAGGCGCGAACAATAGAGGGATTAGATTCTTGATACCATTGTGTCATCGTGCTATCACCTAAAGCAACAATCTACTCGTCACCTAGATCCCATAAAATGGGTTAGACTCATCAAAACATGATAGGTACAACGATGTTACACAATCATACAAGACTAATACAAGTATTTATCATGGTTTAAAATATTGTATCGAATTCAATTGAATGAACCACAAATTTGTATAAGCAGATCATCGTTTCTCTTTTAATCAACAATGTGAATATCAATAATTTGTTTCCATATTTACCCTACTTGCGGGTACTCACATGATAAAAACATAGAGAAATACTGAGACCATTCGGTGGTTTATTATTTCATATATTTTGATGCCCTAGATGACTAGCTGAATCCGCTATAAAGGGGACAATGTAATAACTGAGAGAGAATTCTCCAGAGGCCACTTCTTTGGATGTATCCTAACTTCTGCACAAGTTGTTGGATCTACTACCTAGGATAATTATTGGTAACTCTGTCACAAAACTCCAATAACTAGGGACACTAAATCATTACCAATAGAGGAACATAGTTATTTGTCAACAATGTTCATCAGAGTTTTTACCTCTTATCTTCTCCTGATAGGCCATAAATGTGAGTGGGTTAATCGGTTCTCTATTGTTAAGGGGTTTTACTACATTTGCACATGTCTCACTTCTATAGGCATCATCTACCCACTCTAGTTAGGTTCTCATATTTGTACTTTTATTCAAACCATTCAATAAGATCTGGTCTTTTAAATCGATTGAGCATCTTGCATGTGTAGGCGATCCCAAATTTTTGCATATGTTTTTCTATGTTACAGTGCAATGTTGCACCCTGAGCTTTGTCATAAGCCTCCACTTATTCATAGCATAGTGCATTGTTGTACTACGAGGTTTGACATAAACCTCAACTCATTCATCAGTATATGTGCATGTCTCGCACGTCTTATAGTACAACAATGATGATAAATCAACCCGATTTTCAAAAGAATCAATACTATTGTATTCTTGAAAACCAACAGGGGTATACAAGAAAATTATCATGATCAAAAGTGATTTCTTGAACCTCAGGCCAAGGTTAATCCAGGTTGCTCCCAGATGAAAAATCAAAGAACTTGATGTATGTGTGACCGAAGTCCATATAATCGAAGTCTCGCATTTGGTTGATCACCGTAGATCAATAGTGTATATCTGAATCATCATTCAATACACTACTTAGAATGAAGTTCAAAATTGAATCATGAGTATGTTTCATGGAAGCGACGAGACCAAACTTTATTAATTTAGATTATCTCATCTCTTATTGAACATGTGCAAACACAAGTTATTGGGTTGAGAGATTCTTTTGATGTCTAGAAGGCCTTGAGAGAGGAGTAAGATGCCCACTCTGGATCAAAGATGATGCAGTTGAAAGGTCAACTATAGATGATGTGTAAGGGTGACAAGTCTATTGAAGACTATATCCAGAAGGCCAAGTCTATTGGTTACCAATTGGCGATTAAGATATAGTGTGTGTATATCCTCAAGGGTTTGTCATATGAATATGCCTCCTTCTGCATATTTGTGACTACTGGTATTGAACCCATCTTTGTGAGTGAACTACACCACCTTCTATGGTCTGAGGAAGCATAACTACTCAACAATGAGGAGAAGTTGACCCTTGCAAATGTCAACTCTAAGCAAAGAAATAATTACTACAATAATTGAGGCAATTGTGATGGTTTCTCTAGTAACGGTAACAGGGGCAGAGACAGAGGATGTGGTTTTTTTTAGCAAAATCAATCCTTTGGCCATGGATATTAAAATAGTGCAGGACGCAACAACCATTAAGGCCCTAACCAATTGTACAACCAACAAATTGTGTGTCAATTATCTGACAAAGCAAGCCACACAACCATAACGTGTCAGTTTGATGTAGAACCTCCACATGTCTACTCAGCATATTTTGATATGAGCAATATTAGTGATGTTTGGTATCTTGATTCAGGTACATCACATCATGTTGCACTTGACTTAAACTCATGGGACCTTCATAATGAATATCATGGTAGTGATTCACTGAATATAAAAAATGGTACAAGTTTAAGCAACCTTCACACAGGCAATAGTTTTGTTTTCTTCAATTCCTCTATTTTTTGTTGAAAGATGTCTTGTATGTGTCTAAGATTACTAAAGGATTGCTTTCTTTTCAAAGATTCACATAGGACAACAAAGTGATTTTTGAGTTTCACCCTGACTTTTGTTGCATTAAAGATAGCAAAATTGGACGAGTTACTTCGCAACATGAGTAAAAATGTTTATGTTCAATAAAATTTGATGAGTGCAATAAAGAGGACAATGTACGTGAATGTTACCTCACTGTATCAGTGGCATGATCACCTGGGCCATCATTCCCTTAAATTTGTTAGAGCCATTGTCAATCATTTTTGGTTGCCATTCATAAATAAAACTTTTTGTAATATTTGTCTAGCATGCCAAATGGGTAAATCTCATAAATTTATGTTTTTTATTTCCATTAATTTGGTGACTCAACCTCTTGAGCTTGTTTATTCTAATGTTTGGGAGCAAAGCTTTATTTCAAAAAATAATGGCATGTGATATTATGTAGTGTTTGTTGATGGGTTCTCAAAATACACTTGGATATATTTATTGTCACAAGTCGGATGTGCTTAAGGCTTTTCAAAAATTTAGAAACTTAGTTGAAAACACGCCGAGCAAAAAAATAAGATTTTTTTCAGTTAGATGGTGGAGGCGAATTCAAAACCCTAGAACCTTACCTAAATTAGTTTGGGATCCAACATTGAGTTTACTTTCCTTACACCTAGGAACAAAATGGCGGTGTAGAGCGTAAACACAGACATATTGTCGAAATAGGTTTGTCCCTCTTGGCACATGTAGGTATTCCCACACAGTTTTGGATCTATGCCTTTCCAACCATAATCTACCTTATAAATTATCTGCCTACCTTTACCCTGCAACATAAAACCTCTCTTGAAGCTCTCTTCAAGAAGAAACCCAAGTATGTTTTTCTTAAGACGTTTAGTTGTACCTATTATCCAAACCTTTGGCCTTATCATGCCTGTAGACTTGATTTTCACTCTAAACACCATGTTTCCCTAGGCTCCAGTCCTACTCACCATGGCTACGTCTATCTAGATCCTAAAGTTGTCATCTTGTATCATGTAGTCTTTGATGAAACTAGGTTTCCTTTACGACCACCTCATGTGTCTAGTCCAACCCGTCCCCCGCAAACCGTTGTTTGTCTCACCCGTCTTGCTCCCGACTCCACTAGGTGTCATGTATACCCGTGGAATCGATGATGTCAGCAGCCCTGTCTGGTGTCCCTCCCAGACCACTACCTCCAGCATCAGCTACACTAGGTCTGGACTCTCCTTTCTCCTCTCCAGTCTTGATCGATGACTTTCTACCCACCACTCCTAGCCCACTGTCACAGTCCCCTCCTCCTACGCATACCCATCTCATGGTGACCCACACCCAGGATGGTACCCTTAAGCCCTGCATGTTTCTCACTACCTATAAATAGGTATCCAGTGACCCCATGTGGCAGCAAGCCATGCAATCCAAATATTAGGCACTCTATAATCATATGTGGTCATTGGTACCTCTGCATACTCATTAAAATGTTGTTGGTTATAAATGAGTTTACATAATCAAACGTCATGTTGATGGGTCACTTGAACATTATAAAGCACGTTTAGTTATCAAGGGCTTCCAAGAAGAGAAGATTGATTGAGATATTTAGTCCTATGGTTAAGGCCCCTACCATTCATATTGTCCTAACTATTGTTGTTAACAATAAGTGACTTTTTGCCAACTTGATATAAATAATGTCTTTATTAATGGTGCCCTTCAAGAATCAGTGTATATGTCCCAACCACTTGGCTTTCAAGATCCTAATCAGCCGCATTTTGTTGTCAAGTTGAATAAGGTCCTCTATGAGCTTCAACAGGCTCCCCCGTGCAACATTGATCCTTCCCTGTTTATCCTTAATAGGGGTGATCTCACTCTCTATGTTTTAATGTATGTAGATGATATTCTTGTTACAGTTAGCTTACCCACAGCGGTCCACTCTTTTGTCATTTATCTGGGTTGCAAATTTGCTCTTAAAGATCTTGGTAATTTGCATTACTTGGGAATTTAGGTTGTTCGTTCATCTCATGGGTTGCATCAGTCTTAACAAAAATACATATTTGAGCTTCTTTTGCCCACCAACATGCTCAATGCCAAACTTGTGTCCACCCTAATGGCGGCTTTACTCATCTGTCAACTTTGTCTACGATGCCTATGGAAAATCCAACCTTGTACTATAGTGTGGTCGAGGCCCTTTAGTATGTCACACTTACATGTCCAGACTTGTCCTTTTTGTTCAATCATGTATGCTAGTTTATGCATGCTCCGACCACTAATTGTTGGGTTGCAGTTAAGCGCATTCTTCACTACCTCAAGTTTACAATTCAACATGGCCTGCAGTTCACACTTAATGGTTCTCACCATCTTTCGATTTATACTGAAGTTGATTGAGTTGCAGTTAAGCGCATATGCGGCATACCTTGGGTCAAGTTGGCCCAATTGACTGATCAAGTGCAGTGGTACACTTTTGGTGTGCAATGTGATTACACTTGATCCACAGCCCCATGAAACAACTTTAATCTTGGACATGGTCTTTTGTGGGGCACTACTCAAATTGTTCAAGTTGGCCCATAAGGCCTATGCCCATCTTGTTGGGGCAACTTGTGCACGCCACCAAGTTGATGGGACATTACAAATTCAAAATTAGGGGTGTCAGTGGATCGGGTTTGACCTGGACCCGATCCGCACCAATCCTTATAGGGTTACGGCTTGGTGATAAACAAGGAGGTCCGATTAGAATCTGAGTTAGACTCAAAGGGTCTGATTACTATATGGAGCTAGGCATGCTTTGTGAAATTTCATACCAGACCCAGGTCCAACCCGAGTTTCAACTAAGATTCACAATTTTTTAATGTAAAAATAAAAAATATTATTTTTACCAGGTATGATTCAGGTGTGATTGATGTAATCCTCATAGGATTTAGGTATGGTTTCTCCTATGGTGGGTATGATTGGATCTAAGTCTAGACCTGGTACCAACCTCTCAAATCAGATCTAGGTTTGGTCCCACCTAGGTTCAAACCAAATCTGACTCACTAACATCCCTATTTGAAACTCATAGATGGCATCCCTTGCTGCAAGGTTAAAGCTGGGTGTATTCTCTGTTGGGTAGGGAGACCTCAAGGGTTTTACCTACGGGAGGCCTAGCCAATGTGCGGTCAATGATGGGGGGGGGTTTCTTTAGAATTATCCAAAAAAAAGGGGTGATCCTACCACTTTTTTTGTTACATCCTGTTCTCACCCTCCAAAAATCATACCTTGATTTGAAATGTTGGATGTGTTTATCAATGCTTATGTAAGCTTTCTTTTAAATTGATTTGATTTAGAAATGTAAATATTTTACCATTAAATTTTAGTGTAATATCAACCATTGAATATTTTACCTTTTTAAAATACACATCCCAGCAGAAAAAAACTTAATAAGATACATGTTCTCTACTGAGTAAACAATGACCAACACATTTAAGGACTCAGGTTTACTATAATGGCTCAGAAAGGGGTAGGACCATCTGTAATTCAAGTCGGTTTCAGGTTTACTATAACATGGAAGATACAAAAGAATGGGTAGAATCCAAAGCATGACAACTCCCCGAGGACAAGGGGTGAGTCAACTGTAAACCCCCTCCGACGAAGTCACCGGAGGAAACAAAAAAAAAAGAGGGAAAGGCGGTTCCCCAAAAATCGGGGAACCCCTTTCCCTGATCTGTGACGAGGGGGGGAGAGGATAAACCTCACCCCCCACGATCGGTGGGGGAGGGGGTGAGGGTTATCCTCACCCCATCGTGAGGGCTATAAATAGCCCTCACGGTGCGCCTCCCCCTGCATTCAAGCAAGAGAGGGAGATTGAGCAGGGAGAGAGAGAGAGGGTTGCAGGGGCGTACCTGAATCCGACGCCGGCGATGAGGTAAGTATCCTCTGCCTCTTCTTCTTCGTTTCTTTTTCGTCAGGGAAAAGGGGGTCGGCAGCCAAGGTTGTCGGCGAGCTCTTGTTGAAGAAAAAAACACAGAGAAGATGAGAGAGAGAGAGAGTTGGTTTGGCCGACCGGTCGACATCGGTGATTGTTCCCCCCTGTCACAGGGAGGGTCGGCCTAGACCCGGTGGGTACATAGCAGGGGCCGGCCAGTGGCTGATGCCCCTCTCTGTGAATGAAAGAGGCCTTTTCCCTTTCAACCCATTTATTGAGACCAGGCTCGGTCTGGGTCACACCCAGACCGAGGAAGGTTAAAAAAAAAAAGGGACTGGGTTCGGTCTGGGTCCGACCCAGACCAGACCGAGTCAGTTTGGGTCCGACCCAGACCAGAACCCGAATCCGAGTCATGAAGAAAGAAAAAAAATAGGAATCCGTTATGTTCAAACCAGTTTATGGAGGTCGGTTCAGACCGAACCGGTTTAAACCAAACCGGGTCTGACTGAATCAGTTCGGTTTGATTGGATCAAAGTTCTTGGTTCAGATCCAACTTGATCTAAATCTGACCTGTTTTGGATCCGATTGGATCAGTCTCGGGTCTGGATCCAGTCAGATAGGTCTAGATCCAGTCAGATTGTTATAGATCCAGTCAGAAAGGTCCGGATCTAGTCAGACAGGTTTGGATCCAGCCTGACAGTCTTGGATCTGGATGAGCAACAGATTTGGACCCAGATGATCGATCCTGGATCCAGATCATAGATGGATCTGGATCAAGAAAATACTAGAACGGTCTAAATCCGAAATGACCTAAATATCCTTTGAGATACCCGAGATCCATTTTGGTAAAATAGGCATATCTTTGCACCCCAAATTCGAAATCGAGTGAGGTTTGGAGCGTTGGACTCGTATTTTAGAAATGAATCTATTAGTCCATGAAATTTAGTTAAATTAGTGATGCAGAAATTGTGGGTTCATGAGTTAATTCAGGAGGGGTATTTTTGTAATTCTGTAAGTAGTTTTGTGCCTTAATACAAATATGTTGGTGTAATGACCAAATCACACTGATAGAGCAACTTGAGACTCAATTACGATGAAAGCATATTGTTCGCACTTGAGGTAAGAGATATTATAAGTAATTTTAGAAGTAAATAAACAGTTCTACGTTGAATGTTACAGTGATTTTTAATATTAATACGATTTGCATGATAGTTTTTTAGTGTTACCATGACATGCATAAAAGTTATCATGCTTGACATTATGAGTTAATTTTACATACATGTGGTTGTAATATCTATGTTAGTTATGACGTGTCTTGCATGACCGAAAGAGAGTATGTTTGTGATTGCATGTTGAATGTTCATTAATATCATGTATGGTGATGAAATTATGTTAGATTGGAGTCTCATATAGTCTATTCATGTTGTATGAATAGATGTATTGAGATCAACATGCATAACCCTTTAAATCCTAGAAGTGACGACCTGTGGCAAGGGCTACCTGATTCGTGGCCAAAGTGTAGCCACTACGGAGTGTGTGCCACCGGTGATTTAACGATGTAGAGACTCTACATCTTTGCATGCTTAGTGAGATATGTGTGAGTCCTAAATTCATCATGAGATTTAAGAATGAGATTCATTGTGAACAGTTCACAACATCACTCGTGAGAGAACGAGTGTATGACGAGTTTGAAATTATGGTTCAATGGGTTGAACTTAGTTATGACTTAGAGTTTCACTCACACCGAGTTGGAACTATGGAGGACCAGGAATGGTTGATAACCATCATGGTTAGGATGTAGCATGAATCATACAAAGATTGAGAGCTTGACCTCCCGGCTAGTTACCAGTGGGGTTCCCGTGGTGGTTCACTGCAGTGCCTGGTGGTCTGGGAACCACTGGGAGTGTATGGTTAATTGTCTAGCCAAGATGTAGAATTGGGGTGTTCTATGGGGTTGCTACGCCCATAGACGGTTATGACCGATATAGCCGACCTAGTGATAGTTGTTTTGAGAGAGTGTTGAGAGAGTGAATGGGGGTAATTAAAATATACCAACTTGTGTGGTGTGGCAAAAACTAAACTAAGATTAAGGGCTTAAAGTCCACTACAGTTGTAAGTTTAAATGTTTATTTGCTTATAATTATTTCTTACTGGGTTGTAGACTCACCCTTAATGTTTAATTACAACTGTAGGTTCCAGGCATATTAACACAAACAGAACGTACGCAGCTTCTTCGTCATCTGCAGATTACTTGGTAGATTTCATTTCCTTGTCATTGAATAAATATGTAATTGTTTTTCTTTTATTATGAATGATGAACATTGTAAAGAAAAAGTTGATTATGAAAACAAAAAAAAAATTACCCACATTTTCTCTATGTGAACTTTGAACTTTTTTTCTTTGGAAAGTAATACCAACCGAACTCGGACTCCTGAGGTCCCAGATCAGGGTGTTACATCAACGAAGTTTTACGCTGTGAGGACAACAACTTATGTATGGCAGGCCGAACCACTGCAACTAGGTCTCTGATCTTGGGGGTGGTTTCTTGGTGTAAATATAAAAGAAGGTTTTACTATAGCAAAAATCAGAAAAATTCAACTTTGACTGGAAAATCTGCAAAAAGGAGTAGTCTTTCTTTTTCTGTAATGAAACAAATTGCACTAGATAGGGAATTTTACAACCAAATTTTAAAAATTTAGGGCATGTTTGCAATGCCCTGTGATTCTTGAGTTTTCTCAAGGTCCGGTTATTGTAAATCACAATCACAACACTGTTGCAAAGTTGGCGAAACATGAGAAAAGTATAAGTTGCTATTGAAATTATTAGTTGTGATTGTTTATCCCTACCTGTGACCAATTAATGGAGCAATTATGCCATCTAAAATTTTAATATTAAAACTCAACATAAACTAGTGACCAGTCTTCAGCAACTGCTGCAGCTAGGCTCTGTTTTTATTGTTTTCACTCAGTGGGTGTGAAACGAGAAACACGTGAAACTTGAGTTTTCCCTGTGAAAACCATTCGCCAGGTAGGGATGCAATCACGTAGTCGTACAAATAGCTTCCTTTTTAAGAAAAAAGAGGGCTCCACCTATGCCCGACTGGATTACGTTTCCTTTATTCATCACACGAATATTGGCATTCTCCAAAAATCTGTGTTTCATACGAAAGGCACAAATTCCCACACTTTTGCATAAAGGGGTGGGAAAATGCTTTCTTATGGTGAAGCATGATGGCATTTTCATACAAGAGGGTCAAGGTTTTTCTTTTTTCTTTTTCCTTTTTGGAAGAAACGTTGTAAAAAAAACTGTGGCAATGTTTGTTTTACCTGTGGGAAAATGCTTACTTTTCATATTTAAATGAATCAGTTACTCAAGCTAAGCCATCTCTCTTCATGAGATGGAACTCAAAATGGATCAAAGCTAGCGCCATTTACCAGGAATGTCCATTCTGAAGCTGCCAACTTAGGTCCAAGTGGAGCAGGCAGGTCCAGTCTTGAGTTGTTTCCTCGTGTGACCAACTCAGCAGTCTGGACAGTGCCCAGAATCAAACCATTGAGGAAACTTAATCCAATCGATAAACTGTAAGGATCCAAGTGCTTTCTACAAGTTTTTAACCAGAGGGACCAACTGGAAGCACATGCTGAAGTTAAGAACAGGGTAGGTAGGTTTGCAAGGTCCATTGTTCTTCAATAATAATTTGAATAAACAAATCAGATCAAAGGTCCGGATCTCAATACCTTTCTTTGAGTCCATAATCAATTGTTACTTGGTGAATTAACGAGATTGAAGTCCAATTCACCTCAGTCAGCCTGAATCGCAGTGAGCAATGTTTAGAGGCTATAGGTGATTACATTGCGAAAGCCGTTTCTTGGTGCGAAGTTAAACTGCCAGTCAAGACTCACAGGTTCAAGTCGCGAGAACAGCCACTCCTTGCAAATGGAAGAATCATAGGATCACTGCAGTCTAACCCTTTCCAGCACCCCGAGTATAGGACCACTGGGTATAGCTCTTTTTACATGATCAGGGATCACCTGTAATAGAGAGACAGTCCTGTACCACTTTCTGTCAGGGGTTGCGGAATGTAGGTCCCAAACCAACATAGAGAATCTGATAATATGGATCAAATAACTGAGTCGTCGCATTCTGATTTCTGAAAGCAGCACCCAGAAATTATTTTCCTTACTATGCGGTGTGTTGAAGATTAAGAATCTTAATGGCTTTTCACAGCAGCGATATGTAACACGTTATCTACAAAGAAGATCATGCAGAGACATGCATGCTTCTATTTGTATCTGTTCAAAGGCAGGTGTGCCAAACCATTCAAAATAACGCAGGGATTTGGTTAAGAGATTTCCCCAAGTCATTTTTAAATAACAGAGATCTGTGAAAATAGGAGATGTTAAAGTTTACTAAATTTCGTGCATGGAGATTTGAGCCTTCCGTTTGATTTTTCAGAGCAAGAAGGTTGTGAAAGTTGAATCAGGGGTTTAACCTCCTGTATTTTTGGACCATTTTCCATGGAAATTAGAAATCACATTTGCAGTGCCTGGAAGATTGGAAGCCTCATGTCAACTTTCTAAGGGAAAACAGTATGCCCTTCTATCTCCTTTTCAAAGGGTTCCACATCTCTCTAGGTGGTATTAGAGCTTTCCATAACATCACTCATTTTTTTTGGATATGGAAAATACGATATCAGAAACTTGGATAGAGTTTCAGAGTTCACAAACACGTCTAATTTTCCCCAAGTCACCCGTTATCCCTCTCATTGAATCCCCATTCTTCATTTTCTCAGTTTACTTCAATTATCATAAATCCAAATAGACCCCGACAGAAAACAACACACTAGAAAATGACTTAAAAATATCTATTCATCCGCTAGAAAGCACAATTCGTCTTATTCTTCAAAATAGAAAAATACAAATCGTCTTATTCTTCAAAAAATAACCAGGACCAGAGCCGGACAGCAGCTCACATTTACCAATTTGTAGACAATGAAGAAACATATCAATTGAACCCCTAATATAGAGAAAATCAAGCACCTCCCTTGAGCTTCTTTGCAATGCCAGCAATGTACTTGCCCTGATGGAAAGCCTGCTGGAGTTCGAGCTCAGACGGCTGCCTTGAACCATCACCAGCATAGGTACCTGCACCATAAGGGCTGCCACCCTTGACCTTCTCTATTTCAAACATTCCAGCTCCGAATGTGTATCCGATGGGTACATATAACATTCCATGATGGACCAGTTGTGTGATGGCTGTCAGTCTGCATAACCAAGGAAAAGTTTATGACAAAGCCAGCTGAAACAAGAGAAATGGTCCAAATGCAACAGATATGGAGTCAAAGAATTCAAAGAAAATAGTACAAAAGTGAACTCTAGACCATAATCCATTAAGGTGAAACATCTGTTGATCCTTAAGCATATTAGGCAATTGACGGTAAGTATTATATGCAAGTGATAACATATTAATAGCCTTTTTTTTTCACCAAAGGCAGGACCATAACAACCGATGTGATTAAACTTAGTGAATACAGAATATAGACTAGGGGTAAAATGGCTGCAGGGATTCTATGTTATCAAGTTCTAGTTGAACAGAGACACTGATATGGGTGAAGATTGAATAGAACCAGACTCTCCCTCGTGGGTTAAATACTATTTGCTTCAGAGAGTAAACAGTAAATAAAACACAAAATTGTGATTTTCTTTGGCCTTCCAAAGTACAAAATAAAAAACAAATCCTCTATTTTCTTGTTTTATTTAAAATTTTCAATTTGCAGCCTGATTTAAATATATTATTTAATATTTGAGAACCACATTGACACGCTTATTACAGGCCTCCTTACACATTTCAAATGTGCCATGACCTTGATACCTAAGTCATAGTCGGCCAACCGGGTGCCGCACCCGCATCAACACGACGCGACGTGGTTGCGCGTGCGCATGCGGGTGCGGCACCCGATGCAGTCAACCGGACCCTAGGGTCATTTGTGTTCAATTTTTGGACAAAAAAAAATGCCCAATGAAAAGGGCTGAGGGGAGGAGGATTAGGGCAAAATTTTTTTGCCCTAATCCTCCTGAGTTTGCTTCCTGAAGCGACGCCTTCGCCGACACCCACACCTTTGCCGACTCCTTCCAGCCGCTCCTCAGTTATCAGGTACGTCTCTCTCTCTCTCTCTCACACACACACACACACACACGAGCTCTTCCTTGCTCTCACAGTCTCTCTTTTCTCACTCTCGATCGCTCTCTCTCTCTCTCTCTCTCACTGTCTCTCTTCTCTCTGTCACTCTCACTGTCTCTCTCTCTCTCTCTCTCTCTCTCACTCTCAGTCGCTCTCTTTCTCACCCTCATTTTCAATAATGTTATTTGGGGATTTTGGGCATTCCAAAATTTTTTCAATAATGTTATTTGGGGGTTTTGGGCTTTCCAAAATTTCTCGATGAATTGATGATGCTATATCCTGTAATCATGCGTGCATGAAAGAGGCTGAATTCTGCATTTGCTAATGCTGTGATTTGATTTTTTTATGACTGATTTATGTGATTTTGTTGTTGACTATCGGGTTGTTAACATTGATCGTTAAGTAGAAAAAAAATTTGTGTATACACAATCTGTTTAGACATTTTCCTTGAAATAAAATATTTTTTATTAGATTCTTGTAAGTGTTATCGTTTCCCTAGTACTTGGCGTCAAACTGATTATCTGTGGAGTTCAGTTTTGACGTCCTCTAATGTTTAACAGTGATCCTATGTCCTTCCTAGTGAACGGTTTGATTTTAAAAAAAAATAGTTTTTTTTGCAAATCTGATTATTGTTCTTTCAATCCTGTTGAGACACATATCTAAAATTTTGTTCGTCCATTCTCTGTCATCTGAATGCAATATCGAAAGTTTGTTTATTGTGAATATGCTTAGAAGATACTGCAATAGTGTATGTTTCATTCTATGCTTTTATATTATTGTTGCATACTTGCAGTCTTGAATGTGCATTGAAAATTCAGAATGTTTCATTCACATTTTTTGATATTAGCCTTGGTAATGCCGGTTAAAACTGACTTTTATTGCTTTGAAGTTTGCACTCAACGTGGTGTATATATATATATATATATATATATATTTATTTATTTATTATTTTTTGTCGTGCCCCTTCACCCAAGTTTTTTTAAAGTGCCGCACCCCCGCACCCGCACCCATGTGACATAGCTTGATACACTATATTTTTCAGATGAAATACCACATCAACCTCGAGCATGAAGCCCATAATGTTAGTCTTAATTTTCTTTTATATAATGTTAGTCTGGTAGCTAGACTAAATAAAACATACTATGGATTACCTGGCAGATAAAAATAAAGGAGGGTGTACCAGTGTTTGACAAAGTGAAAAGGGAATATTCTATGGGTAGCATGAGAATACACAACCTATTTCTAGCGGTTCCAACATTTGATTAGAAGCGTATAAAAAAAACACGGTTTAAACGAAAAAGGCTACTCACGCAGTAGTCTCTTGGCCGCCACCCTGTGATCCTGTGCTGTAGAAGATGCCTGCTGGTTTGCCTGCAAGTTGTTGGGTCCTCCATAACCCACCAGTCGCATCAAAGAACGCTTTGAATTGTGCTGCCATCATCCCAAACCTAGTTGGGAAGCCAAATATGAGACCATCGGCCTCCGCAAGTTCACTGGGTTTGATAATTGGCACATCACTTTTTGGTGGTGCACTCATCTTAGCAAGAATATCATCTGAAAGTGTCTCTGGGACCTGTAAATATAATAAAAGTCAACTTACAATGAATTGTTAAAGTTAATTATAATTTCTGCCTTTGGTACTATAATTTACCTGCCACAGTTTGGCTTCCACACCTTCCACAGATGAAGCCCCCTTCTTGATCTCTTCAGCAAGCTTCTCAACATGCCCATACATAGAATAGTACCTACATGAGATTAACATAAGAAGATCATCATAGTGTCGTCTTTAAGAAGCTTATATACAGCCATTGATATTAAAGGCCTGATTCAGTCCATGGAGAGGCCTTGAGCTACCAGGATCCATGGCCAATTGCAACTTGGCACTATCTCAAGCAACTTTCCATAATCCATTAGGTCTACTGAAACATTCTTAAGCCAAAAACTCTTGTCAGGACAGGTTCAGCTGTCCGAGTCTAAGAATGAGGGGTATCAATGGGCAATCAGATTTCTTAAAATCCTTTTAAATATGATAAGACCGAAATTAAGTTGTAGTGATGCATCTGTTATCATAGGAAACATGATAATCACAAAATGAATACGCAAACTTCCTCATAGACTTGAAAACAGAAGGATAACTCACTACATAAGGCAGAAAGCACATATTGTTAGAGAATAAAAAGTGTGGAAAAAACATGCGTTCTACATTTAGAAGTGGCAGCCATTTATTTTCAGTTTTCAATGGTCGTGTACTAGCAAAGCTTTGAGGATTTGAATGAAGACACATGATCTAGTGGATTTCATGGCAAAGTTCACATGGTACGTTGAAGCTTACTCATATGTATAAGAACAACTGGATCTATGGTTTCGAAAAATGCCACTTACAGTATCAGTCACAGATATAAAGCGCGTTAGAGACTTTAATTATATAAGCCCAGAAAATCATTCCATGTTTTTTACAGGAATTGAAAACCAATGGTTCTACAGATCTTGGGAATTTCCTTGCCAAAAAATAAATGGTCAAAACTTAGAAGTGTACAATACATCAACCTAACACACATGGAAATAACATCCCCTTGTATAAACCAGTCTCACTTGGACTTCATATAGTTTAAACATGTAACAAATCCTAATCTGCCAACAAATTTTGTTGATTTATGATTTACACATGAATAAAAGAAAAAGAGTATACGCAAACTTCTAGGTTCCAGTCACTTCATGCTTAGAATTAGTTTCCAAATTGCCGTTGGATAAAGACAATAAACTTGAACCAAACCTACCAACCTTCTAGCAGGGAAACGGGAAAAGAAATGCGAAAAAAGGTAATATGCAGTGAAGCACCAAGTCAAAAGTCCAGATTCCAGAAACCTGCCATTTAAAAGTATATCCTCATCCTCATACCTAAACTCCTGACCATTGCAGATGTGGATAAAAATTAATAAAAAGAGTTTTCGTCTGGAGAAGACCATAAATTGTCAAAGCTGTAATACAACTATACCCAGCTACTCTCTGCAAACTAATAATGGAGGACCTCACTCTTCTTTCCTTTCCTTTCCTTTCTCTTTGAGGGAAAGGAAACGATAAAAAGACAAGAAAAAGCAAACAAAAGAGAGTCTGATGTAGCACCATCATCACTCCCGGCAATTTACATACCAGATTACTTGCTATCAACGAGAACGACAATGCTTCCTTTAAGGTTGGCATACAAAGATTCCATCAGACCATACAACCACATACGTACAATTTTTTCACCAAGGATACTATAAAGATATTGAACAAACCACTTTGTGCAATAATTGGAGTGGCCAAGCAATCAGAAAAGGTCAAGTTTTTCATTCATTTATTAGTCAAAGGAAGCGAGGACAGGCGCAAGGGGGCGAGTTGCTTGAGCCTCTTAACAACTGTGTCCCAGAAAAAACGAGAAAACAGAAACATTTGTTCGTCAATAAGAACAAACAAATTCTGTACAAAAACAATAGAAAAGGGGGGAGAAAAGGTCAAAATCTCCCGTAATACATAGGAAATATGCATCAAAACCTTCGTAGCGAATACATGAGAACCTAAATTTGTAAGAAAAGATATCAAAATTTTGAATCAATGACAGAGTCGCAGGCACAAAATTTGTGTATGCGTTTGCATAAAAGGTCTAGATTTCAGACGTCTCGCCACAAAATGACTACACATTGTCACTCCATTATTATCGAGACCCCAAAATTGAATTCTATGCAGATGCATGACACTCAAACATTCAATCCGCCAAGATTCCGATGATTTCAACAACACGTAAAGCAGACAAGGCAACTGAAAAAGCACTACAGAGAGAGAAAGGAGACTATAAACGTTCATCCTACATAGACTGTTGACACTAATAAGAAAAAAAACACCCCAATTTTGATCGCGAATGTATGAGAGGCAAAACAAAGCGTAAACGAGAGAAAACAAGGCGTCAATTGCAAATAGAAACCACAGAAAAGTTTGACCTAGGGTTCAAAAGCAGGAATGCACGACGCATAAACCCTAAATACTCATAATTAGGGAAAAAATTCAAAAAAAATGAAAACTTTGTCAATCGCACAGAGAAACAGAGAAAACTTCGCGATCTTCCGCTACTGAACGAAAAAACGCCGAAATTCACCCAAAATCAACAACAAATTTTCACAAAATCAATCCCTCGGGCCTAAGAGTGAGTTTTTAACGTAAAAAACCCAGAAATCTCAGCCAAAAACCGATCCGAAGAAAGGCAATTCTTCCAATAGGAAGAGATGAAAGAGAAGAAGAAGAAGAGGAAAACTCGAAGAGAAAGTGAAGGAACGCTTACACGATGTAAACTTTGGTTGCCATTAGAGAAGGTCTCTGAGTTCTTCTTCTGGCCCTCTGCGTAGCGAAAAAACAGAAGCGAGAGCAAGCGAACAATGGCGATATCGGAGCGGGAGGGGGACAGGGTATTTATCCTCGTGACATCACCTGCCCGCTCTGACCCGTGTTTGAGTTTGTGTTTGGCTTATCACGATAATCGTAATTGGTGACTGGAATGAAATCAGTCTTATCTCCAGCCATTTGGGGTACCTTGATAATTTTCTTAAAAAAAAAAAAAATTGTGCATTTATTAATATACCCTTCATCATAAAAAGTTTGACCATGGACCTTTTTTCCTCTCCTTCCGACATCAATATGGAAAAGTTTGACCATGAGCCTTTTCTCCTCCCCTTCCGTTCCGACCTCAACATGGATCTGACCAAAATAATTGGTCTAAATCCAAGTTCAAGTCCAAAAGGATTCGGATGGTGGCATTGACTAAGCACGAATAGGCTTCATAACTAGGGATGACAGTGGACCGAGCCCTGTTTGAATCGGGGATGAAGGTTAAAATCAAAACACGTGCGAGAATGGATGGCAGAATTTTGAGACGGGTGAAAGTGAAGACCTTGTCCCCAGCCCCTGTCCCCGTCCACTGCCATCCTTTCTTATAACTTGGTGTGGTTTTGGTCTTGGTTTAGAGTTTGGACCCTCACCGGGCCTTGACAAAAAAGTACCGTGAAAAAGACTTTTGATCCAATTGATTTCTAAAGGCCAAGACATGTTAAATCAAACTTTTTGGAGCGCCAAATGGATCAGAATCGGTATATGGATCCTCTTCCTGAGAGAACACATCTAACACACAAAACCCTGATTGGATCCGCATTTAATTAAAAAGTACTGAAATGAACGTGAACTTGCCCTAGCCTTTGGGCTTAGCATGGTTCAAATGGATCGCTTCCAGTCAGGCTTCCAACCCGTCTTTGACAAGTTAAGAAGACAAGATCGTGATGGGTAATCAGTTGGACTCTGAATCATCTAATTAGGTGATCTTCCATGATTCAAACCCGCATCCGATACGTTTGCAGTTTTTCCCTCTTATTTCGAAGTCGACTTAGGGGTGACTTAATTGTCATTGGTTTCATATAAAAGGGTTTTTCGGTAATTCCCTTAAATTATTTAATTATTACGATCCTTTAGTTTAGATAAGCAGACTTATATGTCAGACTTTTTTGCACTAACAAGTGAAAACTTTCCGATGTCAGCCAGCCGCTCATCTGGACCGAGATGGTATGTGGGACCCGCCACGGGGGCGGTTAGAAATGAGCTTACGTAGGATGAAGTAAGCATGACGTCCGTACTCAGAGGACATTTTCGTCATTAAAACTACGCACAGGTAGGGGTGACACGATCCGCCCGACCCGCCAACCCGCTTCTTAGCCGGGTTTGGGTTTGGGTTTGACTTAAACGGGTTCGTGTCATAAATGGGTTGACCCGCCTAACCCATTTATTAAACAGGTCGGGTTCGTGTTAGGGGTATGCCAACCCGGCAACCCGTTTGACCAGTTTAATAAACGGGTTAGGGGGATGTGTCAACCTGTTTACCCGAACCCAACCTGTTTACCCGACCCTGACCCGCCAACCCGTTTACCCAAACCCGACCCACCAACCCGTATCGGTATGGCTTATGAAATTTTATACCAAACTCAGATCTGACCCGAGTTCCAATTAAGATCCGTAATTTTTCAATATAAAAAACTTAATATTTATTATTTTACTGGGTATGAACCGGATCTAGTTTATGTAATCTTCATCATATTCGGGTATGGTTCTTCTTATGAAAGATCAGATCAGATGTGACACCTCCTAGTAGGGTCGAGGTATGTACCCACCCATTTTGCGGAGGTCTGCCAAGTTGACACCCTTAATTGTAATGATGTAAATGGTTATTCGGGTTGTATGTGGCCAATAGCAGATCCAATTAATTGGATGTTGGTTAAATGGATGTGGATTCAGATTTGGATGGTGAAAGTCTAGTACAGAATCTGACTTTTTATACGTAATCAGATTTGAATATCAATCGGATTCACTGTAAAAAATGATAAATAGATCTGTTTTTTATTATAATTCGATATAGTTTTGGCTTATCCCTGACTAAAACAGATCCAATCCATTTTCCTAGAGCCTTACCGGGTACCATGAAGAATTTAGATGCTTTTGATTTCTAGGAAAGGATCATGCTACTCAAATGGACCTGTTTGGCGGTTTGAGTCAGGGACACAGGGCCCATTCAAACACGTTCCAAATTTGGGTAACAGATATCGGTGATATTTTGAAAATATCGCGACTAATCTTTAAAAGCGCACATGCTATCAACGGGAGCTCAGCTTGTTTGGTAGGAGCGGTTAGGGCGCGTCACCTTGTAGGTATTGGGACTTTACAAGTTCAAAACCCAAAGGTGCAGTTGTATAACTGGTGGGGTCTGCCTACCTAACCAATGTTATCAGTATCGGTTCTTATCAGCAGCCTGTATCGGACAGAAAAGTGATACGCTGCAAGCCTGAATCGGCTATTTTTAAATAAATATAAAAAATACAAAAAATAAATTCTTAATATTATTTTAAAATTATTGTAATCGTTTTAATCTGTGTCACGTTATGATTGACATGTAATAATTTATTATTATTTTTGAGCTGATACAGAACAGTTCACTTGAGTATCGGTATAGGTGGATACAGCTAAACAAGTGGCCAAGCCGATACTACCGATACCACAACATTGTGGCTAACCCCAGCTTGCCTATGAAAAAAAAAAGTGGTACAAAAAACACTTTTTATGCCTTAACATTTTCTTACAGCTTTACACATTTCAACAACAACAACAACTACAACAACAACTACGCCTTCATCCCAAAACAATTGGAGTCAGCGATATGAACCAAAAAAAAGAAATTCATTTTGGGTCTTCCACATGAATCCTTTTCCTCCAATCATTTTTATCCAATGCCATGTCCTCGGTGAGGTTCAAAGCGTTCATATCCTTTCCTATCATCTTCATCCAAGTCTTCCTAGGCCTACTCCGACCTCTTTTAACTAATATATTTTCTCATTTCTCCAACCTTCTAACTGGAGCATCATTAGGCCTTCGCAGAATATGTCCAAACCACCGTAAACGATTCTCTCGCATCTTATTTTCAATGGGTGCAACACCTACCTTCTTACGTATCTCCTTGTTTCGAATCTTATCTTTTATTGTATTTCCACACATCCATCTAAGCATCTGCATCTCAGCTACACTCATTTTTTGAATATGATGTCTCTTGGCAGCCCAACATTCCGTACCATATAGTAAAGCGGGTCTAATAGTCGTCCTATAAAACTTTCCCTTCAACTTCAATGGCATTCTACGATCGCATAGCACTCCAGTTGCACTTTTCCATTTCATCCACCCAACCTTTATCCTATGATTTACATCTCCATCAATTTCTCCATACTTTTGAATGATGGATCCCAAATATTTGAAATAATCATTCACCGGTATTTCTTGCTCACCAAGCTTCACTACACTCCCATCACTACTTCATTTCTTACTAAACCGACATTCCATATATTCAGTCTTACTCTTACTCAACTTAAAACCTCTAACTTCCAATGTCTGTCTCCATAATTCTAACTTAGCATTCTCAACAGCCAGTTTCTTAAAAAGCACGATTTTACACTTTATTGCACGATCTTTATTTCCAGACCTTTCTTGCAAAATTTTTTTCTCAACAGCCAGTTTGCTGACGTTGTTCCCACTTATGTGATTATATATAAGGGTGTCTCGGGTTTGGTTAGGACCCAGGTGGAACAAGACTTGGACCAGATTTTTGGGTATGGTATCGGTTCAGACCAGAGTCTAATCGGGTCCACTATAAGAAAAAGGTTACCCGGACCTGATAAGAACTACATGAATCAAATCCGGTAAAATCATATTTTTTTATCATTTTTACATTGAAAAATTGTGGGTGCTAATTGGAACTCGGGTCGGGTCGGGTCAGGTCTGGGTCTGGTATAAAATTTCACAAACAATACTCAGGTCCATGTATTAATCGGACCTTTGGGTTTGGACTGGGGTATTAATCGGGTCTTCTTATTTATCACCGTACCCGAACCCTATAAGGTTTGGTTCGGGTCGGGTATGGGTAAACCAGTCCCGTTGACACCCCTATTATATCCCATTGTCGCACTGGATTATGCAAGTGAACCTGCACCATTCGGATGTCCAGCCCTCCTGGTTAGCATGATAAACCCGTACAAGACCCCAGTGGCCATGGCGATCAATTGAATACGGTAACGGCGCGTTTGCATCGCGGTACAAACTCGTGCGTATGACCGACCGCCGTGTACTGCATTTGAATGAGCAGGACAAAGCGGTCACAATGAGGACCGCTTTGTTGGCTGCTGTTTTTTTTTTAACAGAAAGAATGGGATGCACGCGTTCTGGACAGAACGCTGCCCAGTTGTCTTGTCAGTACCCGGCAAACGCCTTTGTCAGGTGTATCAAACTCAGTCTAAACATTCACCAGATCTGCCTGGACTATTTTATCGATGTCCTTTGGATCCAACCAGGTTAACTGGATCACGATTAGGTTGAGAATCTCCTAACCAGTCAGGTTTGGATTGGGCTTTCTGAGACGTGTTTCTCAATATTGGCCTAAAAATGAGACCCATACCCAAACCAGTTTTGTTCAGGTTTGGACCTGGGTCTATGTATGATTGAAATTGTAGACTTGTGTGGGTTAACGGCTTTGGGTATAAATCACACAACTACAAATGGTTCGCGGTTTGACCCAAATCATGTGTATAACTAAAATTGTAGACTTGTATGGTTGAATGGTTCGAGTATAAATTGGGTCTGTGTAAATGGGTCAGATATTATCCTTTGACATGATTATATAGTAAAGAACTCTAATATGGATACTTGTAAACTGAAAAGCTTATGAAAATCTTGATCACTTAGAGATGAGGAGAACATTACTATAGTGACAGTTTTTGCTACTTATAGTGACTACTTGGAGCCGTACTATAGGTATTTTTTGAAGAAGTGGTTTGGGTATAGTTGGAGTTATTAAGTCACTTAAGGTTCGTATCACGGTATCAAGTGTGAAATGGGCTTGGGCACAAACTTGGTTTGGATCTGTTCTTTTTATCCAAAAAGTTAATCCGTTTCTGAGATGGGTCTGAATTTAAAACTCAACCCAAACCCGCATGTCTAACCCACATATATATCTACCCCTTCTTACTTGGTGCTCATCAATTGAGAGCTCGGTAAACAGTTTGTTAGTAGCAAGGGCCTCAATCAAGGAAACCCGATATCCCCATACTTGTTGAGTCCGGTGCAATATGATTGCACAAATATTTGTGCATTAAGCACCTGATTGCCAGGCCTTGGGCTTTATAACTGACAGGCCCTGTCCCTGGGATAGAGGTGATCAGGTACTTGATGCATAAATATTTGTGTAATCATATTGCATCTGATCTTTTCAGGTACTTGTTCCTTCTCATGACGGAACATCTTATCCGATTGATGCAGCTTGATTTGATATCATCATACAAGGCCAGGCTCTTTGCTTGGAGCCACTCCTTTGCGGATAACCCTCTCTTCTAATTTCTACATAAGCTATCCTCACAGATTTGACTCTAAGTCCGGTCTTGCTTGCCAAGTTTATTTTGGTTACATTTGGCCTCTCACATGACAGGATAGATTTGATCAAAGTGCAAACTGGTTACAATCAAGACAAAAAATCATCGGCCTATAATTTTCATAAATTTTTGAGACTCCAAATACCATTTTTTTTATTCAAAATGCATGATCCAAGTGCTTTTCTAGTAAATCAATCATGTTTAACGCGTCTATGAGGCCAGAATTTTGAAAAAAATACTGAAAATTCTTTAGCATCTCTCATTTAGAACTATACCCATTTTGTAAGTTTGCATATATAAGAAAGGGGTAGCTGCCTACGGTAGGTGATGAGAGATACTGTTAGAAAAGTTTTAAAATATAAAATCCTTTTAAGTTTTGTTTCCCACCCAAAAGTGTTTTGAAAATGTTTACTCCCATATTCAAGAGAGAAAAGTTTTTCAAGTGGTTTAAATAGAGGGTTTGTTATCTATTCTTTATTTTGGTAAGCCTTAAGTCTTTAGATGGCTTGCGGACATTGTGCAACAACGGACGTGCCGTTCGCGCACACACGCATGCGTGTGTACGCAAGGGTACTTGTGGCATTTTGATGGTGTTTTGATGGCGCACTTTGCACTTCGCACGCTCGCAGCGGTGCGAAGTGCCATATGAGGCGCAAATGTCCATTTTGTCTTTTCGGTTTTGAAATGTTTGACAGTTTGAAAGGTTTTAATTGCATTTATATTGAGTTTATGGTGCATTGTGATTGTTGGACGGTTTTGAAGGCCTTTAATCTACAGTTAAAGGTGGGTGACCGTTCAGGGACCTTTTCAAATCGTCAGATTTATGGCATTTAATCTCAATTATGGCAAAACGTTTTGGCCTTACTAGAAGTGTATAAATCTTTTTGTTTTCTCATCTTTTGAGATAATTTTTTTCTGACTCTCCAGTTTTCTTCTTTTTTTTCCTGATTTGGCTTGCAGAGTTCAAGTGTGGGGAGAGGTCATATGTTCTTGTGAAGCAGTGACTCTCTGAGGTTCAAGCCTAGTTGTATTCTGGGAACTCAATCGCAACAAACTCCTTTTTCGCATCTTCAAAATTCCTGGGGTGGGGCGATTGAAGTTCTAAAAATAGCTATCTTAAGAATGTGCCTCTAGGCTTAGGCTTGAGCTCTCCATTTCCTTAAATCCTTTCTTGTCACATGTTTGGACTAACAGATACTTGATATAATTATACTTATAAATGGTACTAAATATAACCAGGCTTCAAGGAAATCCACAACCACATATGTTGCATATAAGCAAAATGACTATGTAGGTCTATACCAACCGGGGGGTGGGGGTAGAGCAACTAGTGGGCGTCACCTTGTGTTGGGAAGTTGCAAGTTCAAATTCCAATGAGAATGTAGATAATTGTAACCATATACGTATGAAATGACAGCAATGGAGTACCAATCCTTGGGCTTCTAACTTGTCTTTCAAAAAAAAAATTGAAAGGCAAGCTGGGGTTAAGCAGACCCTACCAGTTATACAACTGGTTTTGAACCTACAATGTCCTAACACAAGGTGATGTACACTAGCTGCTCCTACCAGACAAGGGAACTCATCCTGAAAGCTGAGATAAGTTCAGAAATTGCACTCTGGGTCATAAAGAAATCATCCCACTTTGTCTGGGTAAAGTGGGTGTTCTCCCAAGCATGGATAAGCCACTCCTGGCAATATAAGCTTCATGAGAATGTTCTCACCAAAATGAGGTAGATGCATGATCCGTGTCCCTGCTCCCAGGGGCGTAGCTAGGATTCATGTGAGGGGGGGGGGGGGGGGGGCAAATAGGGGTGTAGGAAAAAAAAAATGTGTGATAGTCGAGGGTTCGGGGGCAGCACCCCCGATTTTTTTTTTTGAGATAAAATAAAAAATGGCTACAATTATTAATAAAAATCTATTTCATATGGACAAATCAAACTATTTGCTGCAGTCAGGGCTGGGCTAAAAAATAGATAAAAATCTATTTCATATGGAATCAGGGCTGGGCTAGGACTGGGCTTTAAAAAAAAATTAACTGTTTCGGGAGGCACCCCCCCCCCCCCTAGCTACGCCTTTGCCTGCTCCATGTCACAAACAACTGGTTCCAGATCTCACAGTCACAAAAAATGGCGTGCCCCATGTCCCTTTGGACATCTCCATGTGATACAGAAAAAAACAATGGAAGAACTCGAGAACTGTCGTGTATAAAATGCAGAGCAATGGACATCATGATGGACTTTTGCATTATCAGGCTGCTCAACTGTGTCACAATGATATGGGTAGAACCCATTCTCGTGATACAAGTATGACATGCAAGTTCCAATATTCGTTTGCAATACAAGACACGAGGACATAGATTCTTAGTTTTTAATTAATAAAACTTATTACTTTAATATTTAAAAATACTTTTTTATTAAGCTATTCATAAAATGCATTAACAACTTATTGAAAAATATTAAAATATTATCTGTTTCTGGTCTTTAATGTTGTGACTCCCCAAACCCTCTGTCTCTCTGGCCCTTCAGCCCTCCCTACAGCCACCACAGGCCCAAGCCGGAAAGCCCGACCATCTAATCGTTGGCTCTGCCATTGGTGGTGCATAGGTCTCTCTCTCCTTTTCCCCAAAACTCTGCCTTACATAGGACACCTTGGGTTGCTGGGTCTTCCTCCTCCTCTTCTTCTTTTTCTTAGATGGGTCACAAAAAAAACTTGTTACACTACAACAAAGCAGTAGATTGGCGACGACCACCTTCCGTCGCTAATCCGTCGCTAAACATGTTAGCGACGGATTAGCGACAACGTGGCGACAGTATGCTTACGTCGCGAATATTTCGACGCTAACTGGCGACGGAATAATTCCGTCGCTAATTGCAACAGAATAACGAGCGCTACATTCCGTCGCCAATCCGCCGGTACTAAACGGCGACCACGGCGTGGCGACGGATTTAATTCCGTCGCTAGATTAATATGAATAGCGACGGAATCATCCGTCGCTAATCCGTCGCAAAAATGAAAAAAAATCAAAAAAAATTTATATAAAAATTAATTACGGAGAACTGTACAATTTATATTTCCTGTACAATTTATATTTCCTGTAAATAAAAAACAAACCACACAAAAAAATTCATATAACAAGTATCTATAATAATTAATCGTTCCACCTTAAAACTAAGAAGTTTAATTATTTACAATTCAACAATTACAATTAGGAAAAATAAAAAAAATAGAACTTCTTCAACAAAGTCCTCTAATCATCGCCAAGATTTTGTGCGTCTTCTTGTTCATTGTCTTTATCTGTCCCTTCAGCTCCACTACCCTGATTATCGCTAGCAGCCTACACAAGAAAAGAACAGTCAGTATTGATAAACAAAATATAATGAAATAAATTACACACTATATGTGATTCTATCATGTGCTCATGTGTGATCTAAGGCAATAAAAAAACTCTATATGTGATTCTATCATGCTCATATGTGTGCTAAGGCAGTCAAAAAAATGAATATGTGATTATAGCATGTTCATATGTGTTCTAAGGCATCTAAAAAAACTCTATATGTGATTCTACCATGCTCAGATATGCTTTAAGGCAGGCAAAAAACTATATATGTGATTCGATCATGCTCGTATGTGTGCTAAGGCAGTAAAAAAATTGAATATGTGAATATAGCATGCTCATATGTGCTCTAAGGCAGGCAAAGCCAAAAATTTTATATGTGATTCTATCATAAATGATATATAACATGTTCATATGTGTTCTAAGGCAGTTAAAAAACTCTATATTTTATTATAGCATGCTCATATGTGTGCTAAGGCAGTCAAAAAACAGAATATGTGATTATAATATGCTCATATGTGTTCTTAGGCAGTCAAAAAACTGAATATGTGATTATAGCATGCTCATATGTGTTCTAATGCAATAAAAAAAACTTTATATGTGATTCTATCATGCTCATATGTGCTCTAAGACAGACAAAAAGTTAAATATATATATATGTGATTCTATCATGCTCATATGTGTGTTAAGGCAGTCAAAAAATTGAATATGTGATTATAGCATGTTCATATGTGTTCTAAGGCATATAAAAAAACTCTATATGTGATTCTACCATGCTCAGATGTGCTTTAAGGCAGGCAAAAAACTATATATGTGATTCGATCATGCTCGTATGTGTGCTAAGGCAGTAAAAAAATTGAATATGTGAATATAGCATGCTCATATGTGCTCTAAGGCAGGCAAAGCAACTTTATATGTGATTCTATCATGCTCATATGTGTGCTAAGGCAGTAAAAAAATTGAATATGTGATTATAGCATGTTCATATGTGTTCTAAGGCATCTAGAAAAACTCTATATGTGATTCTACCATGCTCAGATGTGCTTTAAGATAGTCAAAAAAACTATATATGTGATTATACCTGAGAGGGACCTGGAATCGAAGATCCCCTATCCAGAACAGCGGCCTTGATCTCATTTCGGAGAAAGGGGGCGACGGTGTATTGGAAGTAGTTATTCAGTGATTCATTAATGATCTCGCGTACATCATCACCGGAAAGAATAGTCGGCTGCTTGGAGCTTATGTCGGCGCAAGAAGTTGGTGAGCCGTAACTGGAAGAACCAATAACTGGTGAAGTGTTCATATTACTCCCAAACCCGAACACGCGACCTTTTTTGGGTTCACCTGCTGCAGTCACCCATGCTGTAGGATCAAATGATGGATGCTGAGTAGCGTCTTCACCATATCGCTCTACCATTTGTTGCTCATATGCCTCCTACAAAATAATGTTTAAAGTATTCATTAATAATTAATGATAACATTATGATGACTTGCATATATATTGCAATGATTATTAATAGAATTAATACATACCGTTGTCGTTCTCGCCTTCTCTGATACGAAGACTCCCGTGGTCTTCCGTTTATGTGTTTCTACAAACACATCCTTATATGGTACACTGCCTCCTTTTTCTGCTTCCTGCGAAGTTAAATGATAAAAGATTTAGTACACAAATTTGCAACTATACTTATAAAATTAATATTATATATTGATGAGTTACCATTTTCTTTAGGTGACTCCCAAATGTCTTAGATCCACCTGTGTGTAGATGGGCTTCGGGCATCTTCGATCGATTTTGTGAAGCCTTCGCAGAGCGATTTTTAAATGCATCTCCCGCCCACATATCGCACATTTCATCCCAGTAATCTCTCCTGATAGTAATAGGACCATGGCCCTTCCACAATAATGGATCATCTACTACGCCAGATGCTTTTTTTGCTGCAGTCTTCATAGTGTGCAGCATGTCTGCAAATCGATTGGCAGCCACCTTCTGCCACACCTTCCTTGCATCATTTTCTTCTACCGTAGTTGCAAAGCGATTCGAAGCCTACAAATATTTTCAGAAAGTTAGTAGACATTGCTTAAATAAATTAAATATGAAACACATTAACTATGAGGAACAACTGTATACCATGAATGAGGACCACAATCTGTCTAATACCTCCTTTGGGTACTCTTTCCATTGAGCAACTGGTCCTGGTAGATGTTGAAGAAGTGAATTCCTAATCTCCCGTACTACTTCTTGTGGCTCAAACCTCGTGCTGCACATGAATTGTTACACAGTAAATATCAATATAAAATATTTAAAAGATATGCAATAATTGAAAACAAAATACTTACGGTCGATTATCGATATACACTATTCGAATGAGTCTTCTTGTGCCAGCCTGTGAAGACCCTGTTTCCTGTGTTGGTTGTTGACTTGTGCGATCAACTAGTGTAGGTGGGTCGTGTACAGGCGCAACATCATCTGTAAAAAAATACACACCAAGTTCTCAGAATGTGCATTTGAACTAATCAAGCATCTAATTAGTTATATGATATACCTATCACAGGAGCCCGTGAAGATGAAGGTTGAGCCTGGCTACTACTAGATGAGCGACCACTATAACCTCCATGAACCATATTCTAACAAATAACATATGTCATACAATACATTCAAATAATTCACATCAAGTATTACAATGCATTCAAGTCATTCACATCAAGCATTGCAATGCATTCAAATAATTCAAATCATTGACATCAAGTATTGCACTAATTCAAATCATTCGTTAATTGCATAAATTATAATACATTCAGATAATTGAAATCATTCACATCAAGTATTACAATGCATTCGTATCAAGTATTACAATACATTGAAATAAAATTTTTAATCATTCACACCAAGTATTGCAATACAACTCACATCAAGTATTACAATGCATTTAAATACAACTCACATCAACTCACATCAAGTATTACAATGCACAAACGGTCAAAACATGATTGACTCAAATTATACTCGGACTTCAAATTCGTTAGTTGAAGAACTGCAGATAAGATAGTGTGACTCTCACAACCGTTCCAAAGTGGCTCATCAGCATCTTTAAGTAAATCATAAAATCTACTAGCTGCATCATTTGGTGATTCTTCATCTACGCCAGTTCTTACATCACTAGAACTCATAGCAGAACCCAGTTCTGTTCCTGCAGCATCAAATATCAAATTCGTATATGGATTATCGTGCACCACATTCACCCGTGCATCAAAATCGTTTCTAAATTCTTCTCCATGAAACGCCCAGTTCTGATAATCACTCACAAAACCCTTCCTGTATAGGTGATGTCTAACGCCATGGGGTTCTACAAATCGATTATTCTTACAAATCTTGCAGGGACACCTAATCCGACCTGTGGGATCTACCGTACTGACACTCGCCGTTGCAAATTCAATAAAACTATCGACACCATCCATATATTCATGCGATAACTCATTGTCCACTATCCTACGGTACATCCATTCACGGTTTGCAGTCATTCTGTCGTATGATGTTACGAATAGTATCCTAACGAATTAAGAAAAAAAGAATCAAAATGCGACGATGAAGAAAATATCAAATTTATCATGCAATATACTATGTCAAACAATAACAAGAATTTTGATGCATGCATTGATAACTTAATATTTTCATGTGCAAACTATTAATGACATGATACAATCATTTGAAGCATGCTTTTATTATAAAATTTCACATGGAAGTCAAAATCAAATTGAAAGTAACTACATGCAAACATTGATACAATTACATCAAACATTGCAATACATCATAATCATTCATATCAAATAAATGGCAAACATGTACCTGCAGCAAACACACTTCAATATCTCACTAACTACTACCATGCTTAGCATGGACTCCGTACTCCAAAAATAAGAACACTTCCATATTTCTACATTAAAATCATGCTCAGCATGATCTCCGAACTCCAACAAAGCAGTCCTAGATATCAACAACTAAGTGAGTGTGTGAACAATAAAATGCTGCATTCAATAAATTAAATAACATGTGATACGTTTGCATCACTTACTCACCACGGGTATTTACCCGATTTGCATTGTTTTTGTCATTTACTTACCACAGGTGGCCGAGCACGAGTTGGTTCCGTTGAAAAATCTGCACAAAAACAAAACAAATTAAGTAACAAACTAACTAATCATGAAACAAGATTAAACACTAACTAAAAAAATTAAAACAAATTAAAACAACTCTAACTAATTGAAAGAAGAGAAAAGAAAAATAGTATATATGTTAAGCCAAATCTAACTAGAAGATGCTAATTTAACAAACCAGCTATAACATGTTGAACCAGTCGACTAACATAAAGTCATAGACAATTTCTAATCTGAACTACTTAGCAAAGGAATAGTAAATCAATCAATTAGTTTACTAGAAAAGATGTGAACTCCGTTTAACCACCACTATCATAAAGAATTCAAATAGCCCTAATCTAACTAACTGATTGTGAGAACATTAAATACCAATCTATCTAAGAAAAATATAATTATAAAAGACTAATAGATTGAAATACTCTAACTAACCAGATTTCAAGAAAATAAATTGAAGTAAAACTAACTACCAGTAGACATTAACAAACTAACAAATTGAACAACATGGACAACTTGTATATATACATTACAAAAAAAATTTCAACTTAAAATCCATATGGACAACATATATGCAAACTACACTTAAAACCATATGGACATCTTATATACACATATTACAAATTTTTTTTCAAGCTAATCACATGGACAACATAGGGATCACATAATAACTTTTTTTTTTTTTTAAAAGAGATCACATGGGCAGCATAGGTATCCATAACAAAAATTCTTTTCAAAACAGATCACATAGGCAACGTAGGTATCTCATAACAATTTTTTTTTAAAAAGAGATCACATGGGCAGCATAGGTATCCATAACAAAAATTCTTTTCAAAACAGATCACATAGGCAACGTAGGTATCTCATAACAAATTTGTTTGGCAATGAATTGATCTTTATTCACAAAGCAGATAAGATAAAAACAGGTTCTGTGGACTTTTGATCCGGGGCGGGTCCGTACAGCATCTTTTTGAGCTCCCGTTCAAAGATCTTCATAGCTGGAGCAGGCAAGGAAATCGGGATCACCATCCCTTCTCCCCCTTCGTTATTCTTGGAGTTGACGTAGAAGCTAACCAAGCCGGGGATTGGGCCGTCACTGCCCTTGGCTGGACCGCCGTACACCGGCATTCCCCAGCCGAGGTCCAGCTCGCTGAACCCGGCATGCCTGATGTCCGAGACCACGAAGGTGCGGACCACCGTGATGTTAGGCCGGCCCTTGAGCACCATGAGGTCCGCCACTGACCTCATGTACTCGTCTGTCACCTCCTCCTTGGCCTTCTTCACGAGCTCCACCGCATAACCTAGTGGGTTCGCACAGAGCTTCGCCGCTATCGAGACAGCTGCCGGGAACGCGAAGGCATTGCCGTAGTACCCCTGCGGCAGCGGCGGAATGTACCGGGACCGCGCGTTGAAGATGCACAACAGGCGAACCTCCTCCTCCGGATCGGGCTGGAGGCCGGCAGTGCGGCACCGCCATAGGCAGGGGGTCGACCCCCCTTGCCGGAAACGCAGGGGGTCGACCCCCCCTGCCGGAAAGCACGGCAGGGGGTTAAACCCCCTCCGTTTCCGGCAGGGAAGGGGCGTACCCCCTGCGTTTAGAAGAAGAAGAAGAAGAAGAAGAAGAAGAAGAAGAAGAAGAAGAAGAAGAAGAAGAAGAAGAATATTACCTGCGCTTCGCCGGACGGTGGCGGGAGGTTGACGGGGAGCGGCAGCTGGCGAGCGCCGGCTGGCGAGCGGTGGACGGGGAGCGGCGGCTGGCGAGCGGCGGTGGTCGGACGGTGGCGAGAGCCGACGGGCGGGAGGGAGCAATACAGCGAAACAGGGAAAAGAGAAAGATGGATGGGATTAGGGATTTACGCGATATTTAGCGACGGAAACATTCCGTCGCTAAACCGTCGCTAAATCAAAATACAAAAACCGCGACGAAATATATACTGTCGCTAATCCGTCGCTAATGAGCGACGGATTAGCGACGACAGAGTTCCCTCTCTAAATCCGTCGCTAAAATGGTGTTCTTGTAATCAAAAGTAGCGACAAAAACATGCAGTCGCTAATCCGTCGCTAAGTAGCGACAGATTAGCGATAAAAGTCGTTTCTTCGCTAATCCGTCGCAAATTAGCGACAGATTCTATCTCTAGCTAATCTGTCGCTAAGTAGCGACGGGAAAAATCCGTCGCTAATTTCCGTCGCTAATTAACAATTTTCTTGTAGTGTTAGGTCTTCCATTATTTTTTTTGCTTGAAAGGGTTTGATTTTAATTAAGTTTTTTTTAATTAGCATAATGGATGATGTTTGTTAGCGTTTAGGTTATTTATTTATTTTTTAATAGCATAAATGTTTAATTAGAGGTTTTGTTTAGGTTCTTAAAAAGTATGAGTGTTTTTTTTTTTCAAATGACATGAGTATTTAATTAGGTATATCTATGTTTTTTGTTTTTAATTAATGTTACATGATTTTGTGAATGCATTCCTTATTTTTGTTGAAATTTTATAGTGTTTTTATTTTTTTAATAGCATATCTACGAATGATGTTTGTTCGGGTTTAGAGTTTTAATTTGATTTTTGACATGAATATTTAGTTATGGTTTTAGCCTTTTAGGGTTTTTCTATATTTTATTTTTTAATTATCATTAGGCATGAATTTATAAATAATAAATGCTTTATTTTGGTTAAAATATTAGGATTTTTTTGTCAAATAGCATAAGTACATGATCTATATATGATGTTTTTTCAGAATTAGGGTTTTGATTTGATCTTTTTAAATGGCACGAATGTAATTATGATTTAGGATTTTTAAGTATTTTTTATTTTTTAATTAGTATTAAGCATGAATTCTTTGAATGTTTAATTTTGATTAGAATATTTATGTTTTTTTTATCAATTAGCATAGATGAAAGATCTATGATTTTTGTTAGGATTTAGGTTTTTGATTTGCATTATTTCAAATAATATAATGTCTAAAGGTTTTGATCTTTTTTATATTAAGATTTTGGGGTTTTCTCTGTCTATTTTTCAATTAGCATTAATCATGATTTCTTGTTTGGTTTTTATTATATTGTTAAGGTTTTTTGTATTTTTTTTCTTTTTACTGTGCATTTATTCTCACCCCCTAATTTAAATTCCCGACTCTGCCCTGTCCTCATTGGACCATTTTCGAACTGAGACCAAAATGCTAGTCAGTCCTATGAAATTAATGTGCCAAGTCCAGATGTGGTGCAATCACATGGCACAAAATTTGTGCATTAAGCACCTGATTGCCCTCCATCAGGCCTTGGGACCTACAACTGAGTCCTGTCCCTAAGATGGAGGGTGATCAGATGCTTAATCCACAAATATTTGTGCGATCATATTGCGACTGATCTTTTCATCATGGGAACGAAGCCCAATCCTTGCACGTTCCCATGGAGGTGTAAATGTGCGATATTTATTAGCAAGGAAGGCACAGGAAAAACAAAATTCCCATAAGATATAGAAATGGACTATAATAACAAGTGCATCAGCTGTAAGCGTGGACAAAAATTACAGAAGAAAAAATGAATTAGAGAAAGCAAAATTGCTGCTGAAAACCGTCCAATTGTGTCGTTAAAGACTCTTGCAGCAACCTCCATGACCGTTCCATCAACCCTGGGCTCAACCTGACCATGAGGACACAGAACTCCATCTGGTTGAGGGCACCGTCACCATCCAAATCTCCCTCCCTCACCATCCCCATCACCTCTTCATCACTCATCCCCTTTAACCCCAACACCTCTGCATTCCTCTTCAAGCTCTCACACGTGATCAACTCTTTCTGGGGATCCATGAGCAACCTGAAACCATTGCACAGCTCTTGCATCAACCCTTCTAAGCCCAAACTCTCAGCCATCTGAGGCAGGAAATCTTCAAAGTTTTGGACCATCTTTGGAGCCATCTTTGTGTTTGTTGAGAGAGAGAGAGAGAGAGAGAGAGAGAGAGAGAGAGAGAGAGAGAGAGAGAGAGAGAGAGAGAGATTTGTGTGATATGGGGAAGTGGGTGTGGAGTAATATAGAGAGGGGGAAGGGGAGAATATTGGCTCCTGAAGGGAAAGTGCGTCCATTGATGCCGACGAAGTTTACAGAGTGGACGAAGTCGGTGACGACGATTTCTCCCAATACCTTAGACACGGTATTAACCTTTCTTCAGAAATTGGCATTTCCGGGAAACCCCAAGGCTTAAGGCATTCCTTTGAAGAGAAGAGTCATTAGTCAAAAAGTGAAATTCATAACTTCTTCAGAAGTTGCTTGGTGGTATTCTACGAAATAAATATTGGGAGCCGTGGCCATTCTCCTCCTCATGGACGGCAGTTGACCACAGATTTTATGCTCTCTGTTTCTCTACATAAATAGTGGAAGTATTTGCTACGACTCGTGGGTAGGTATAGGGAAGTTGTTTTGACAAAATCTAAATTTGTGTTCCGCGTGGTCAGAGTAGAAATCGACCCTTTCATCGTATATTTTTTACCTAAAAATATTTTTTTTAATTAAAAATTTGATACATCGTAGGCCACTGATTTTTCAGTTCTCAAAAAATCACTACATGCAGTAAGGAGAAACATGATCCAAGGACCTGTTTCTAATCAACTAAACATGTATATCACATTTGGAAGGTCAAAAGAATAAGAGAAAAAATTATATTTTTCATTAGCGAGTTTCTTACTCATGAAGGTACAAAAACATTATCCATAATATATATATATATATATATATATATATATATATATATATATATATATATATATATATAGGGAGAAACATGATCTAAGGACCTGTTTCTAATCAACTAAACATGTATATCACATTTGGAAGGTCAAAAGATTAAGAAAAAAAATATATATTTCATTAGAGAGTTTCTTACTCATGAAGGTACAAAAACATTATCCACACACACACACACATATATATATATATATATAGGGAAGGGGGAGCGTCCAACCAAAAGAAGGTCCAAAGTCTATAATGGATGGCATTTTTTGTCTAATGATCTAGTTTTTTATTGATCAGACTTTACATATTAGATTTTTGTCATTCATCTAATGAGTGATATGTTTTGGATTATGAATCTTTTGATGTTTAGATACATTTTTGAAAGATCTAAAAATCAACAGTCCACAATACTTTTTATTGTAAAGTATGTGAGATGTCAATTTTTCATGTATTAAAAAGCATGCCTATACGTCATAAAGTCTTCATGTAAAACATGTTTATTACTAAATAAATTATAAAAATAAATATGTGAAGTTTGATTGATGAGATGCTCAAGCATTGAGGAAGGAGAGCCGTCGGATCATTGTTGGTTATAGATTTTGGACCTTCTTTTGGTTGGACGGTCCCCTCCCCTATCACCACCAAACTGAGTGTCTAAAGTGTTTTATTTTCATATTTTTCTCAAATCCAACCATACTGATGTGTTATGTGTTATATATGGTTGATTTTATAGTACTGAACTCTTGGATTGTCTGATTATGATATGTGGGTAGGTTTTTACAAGGTTTGAAAATCAATGGTTTACAACTTATAAATATTCAAGATGAAAGATTTACAATTTTTCATCAAAAAACGCGATCCAAGTATATTTTTTAGCGAATTGACCCTACAGAATGCATTTGCGGGGTCAGATTTGTAAGAAACACCCCAGAATCCGTATTTGGTTTGCGTTTACATTATGGCTGTTGATTTTTCTAGCTCCCAAATCATGCCTATGTGTCATAATTGGATTATCCAGGAGCCATTCCCACTAAACGAAATATGTAGGTCACCTTTATGATGATAAATTCATGAAAACAACAAAAAGAGATGAAAAAGATTTTTCACCTCAGTGGTTTTATCATGACTTTATGGGAATTAACTTGTTTTTTGGTTTCTATCATCTGCCAAATTATGACTGGTCAACCTGCATCACCCTTTTTCCATGTCAAAAAATTTGTTCACAACTTCTAAATCAAATGAATAGCTGTAATTGGATAAGCATGATACCATGCCAAGCCAGCCCTGGACCAGCTCATTGGGTATATATGATTGAATTGGTATTTAATATACGCAAGCTTGGTCAAGGTAGGGCCCAATATAGGTCGGTATTTTAAGCATCAAATGCAAACCCAGAATAGGAACTGAACAAGATCTGATGTAGAGGTGAATCCATATCCATATTTTATACGGACATCATCGTGGATCCCATGAAAATTGATTGGAAATTAAGGATGTTACATGTAAGCGTACAAACAGATCAAATTTTAGATGGTGCAAATACCGATTCATCAAAGGGTTGATCAAAATCCGAAAAGACCTGACAACATAATCCAGAATCCAATTCAAATACACATTCAGACATCTTCAAATAATGTATTAGCTTCAAAACGTGTAAGAAAACCTTGTGGATTCCACTACACAATAAAGAACACCTTCTGTGGGCTGAATTTGATATAGTTTCATCGATGATTTCCACTTTAGACAGTAAAAAGGAAAACAAAAAATAAAGACTTTTGAAAGTTTGGAATAATCCACAGAAGAAAGACGAGAACTAAAAGCAATGTTCATCTTAAGAGTTAAAGTGACTTGCCCAAAATCTGCATATGATTAAATGCAAGTAACCTTCCTGGAAGGACAAGGACCATCATGCTGACATATCTTGTACTTAAGTTCTTGTTATTTTGTCAACCAAAGGAATAGAAATTTGTCGAAGTCTTGAGTAATCGAGCATCAGAATTACAGTCTCCAGGTCATGACTGAAATGACAGTAAACAGGGTCATTTTGAAATAGGCTATAAGCTTGGACGTATAGAAAATCGAACATTGAGTCATAAACAGGCTAAGGTAATCTTAGTGCTCCATTCAACTAGGTTTCACATTGCCATGGAATTTAAGGGTAAGGTGACACTGTACTTTTGATGCAACTGTAACTATCTTTTTATATATATGTATATTTACATGAAGAAACCACCATTAGGATCATAGACCTAGCCGCTCTGGCTTTGCCTGCTATACTTACAATCACTGTCCTGACAGCGTAAAACTTAATGGGCTTACCCCTTACCCTCAGAGAGTCCCCAGTCTTCGTCTTGCGCAGCATGTTTCATGGCCTAACCTACTTTAAATCATTGAATCTTCCAAGACAGATGTTAGTGCTTGAGAGGAAATTCAGTTGTAGATTGCAAGGTATTCAGTTCAATCACTGGATGCCATGTATCCATTCATTGGAGAAGGGGGTCCCATTGATGGATGCATGGCGCCAGCCAATTTATTGGGCCGAGTACCTAGTAAAGTTATTCGGCCTAGTAGCAGGTCTGCTCTCATCCTGTCCGTCCTTATAGTGAATTGGAGGGCAGTGGATGACCAGCTCAAATGCCAAGAAACACTCCTCCCTTCTCTAATTCTATTCGGAAGAATTCAAACTACAAGAGTTCCAAAATTTTGCAATCTGATGGTTAGAGAGTAGAGACTTGGCCAGATTAGCAGTGTTAAGTCCTCAGCTTTGGAAAGATGAAACCCCAGAGTTGTAATTAACTCATTTTGTTGTGGTGTGCCTACCCCAGCTTGCCTATCACAACATAACAGTAGGTAATAATAATAATAATGGCAAAAAATATGGCTACTATATATCTTGCTCACAAAAAGGAAAATACGCCAGGGCATGTCCATCATCTCAGGTCACCAAAACAGGGTCCATAAACAGGGTCTGCAAACGGATCAGATACAGGACCGTGCTGCCTGAACTGAATCCAAATCCAAATAAGATTCCAATGTGCCTTTTACATGTAAAATGTTGGAATGTATCAGAAGATATCTGGATTCAATAATAGATCTGATATGAAACACTTATGCCAATCTTATCCGAGTCTGATAATGATCGATTGTGTAAATCAGAATCCAATGCAAATGCCCTTATGGATCTTATTTAATGATCCGTATCCAGAAATAAAGTTTGATTTAGACAAGAGATCCAACCAAACTCAATCTATTTGCGCCCCTATCTAGAAGGCTATTCCTATATAGGGGAAGGCATTGGAAATATTCTTCTGTACGCCTTCTTCCTTCCCAGTAGCAGCCCTTCTAAACTGTTAACGAGCAGTCAATGTCCAAGCTTCGTTAGTGGACGAAGAGGAGATTCACGGGGCCTACATTATTTGTTGTTGAAACCTTCAACTCCATGAGGAACTTCTACTCCTTGGTGTAGAGATCACCAATTTGGATTGAGCCAGATTGCCACCCGTCGTGGATCCTCGATCGATGGGCAGAGGCATAGAAGTTGCTCAGCTTCACTGACAATCCACTAGATTAAAACCCGTAGTCAATATCTAGGTGAAATATCCTAGACGACAACGAGCAGGCACCAGGAGTCCACAGCAAGGCCTCTCGGCATCAATAGAGGGCACAAGGTCGTTGATCTGTCCATGGGTGATTACGACACAAGGGGTCATGGTCGCTGAAAGTCTATTGTATCAAGCGATGGGCGATGAAAGAAGTTGCAGAGGAGGGAGGGCCTTCGTTGAAAGGCCATCCCCACCGGACGATCGTTCTCGATGGAGATGCAAACACTGAAAAACCCAGGAACCGTCGGGCTCGGCCAATGGTGCTGCTTGAGAGAAGTGCCTGTAGAGGAGAAGGGGCCTCCATCGGAGAGCCATCCCTATCAGACGTCCTTGTTCGATGCCCGAGGGAAGAAGCTACAAACGAAGAGGCCTCGATCGAAAAACTCATTAACCACCGACCGTGGTTGGTGGCTCTGTTTGAGAGTGTGACTGTTGTCGCCGGTTGTTTGAGTGTTTGATAAGAGACAACAACAGAGGGAAGACATGTTTGGAGAGAGGATCCCTCTATCCGAAGAGTTGTCAGTGAAAGGCAGTGGCGATTGAGGATGAAGGAAGAACAAAAAAAAAAAAATGTAAGGGGGTTAGGGTTTGAGAAGGGTCGAGATACCTTTCTCCCCTTTTATATTTTTTATATTTTTTATTAATAATTTTACCTAACTAACCCTTTTCTGTTCTGTTAATTCATGTCCCTCTCCTTTAAGAAGATTACCAAAACTAAACTGGTTCTTTTTATACTAATTATGCATGTGCCCTTCTACTTTGTCAAAATAGAGGCTCTATTTCTGAAAGTTTTCAAAAACATGTATATTCTCTGAAAAATACTCGAGACAGAGTTTTAATTTCTATTTCTTCCAAAACAGACTACAAATCTTTCTAAAATTTTAGAAAACCCCCTAAACTTTTTTGTTTAACTCAGTAAGTTTTGAAAATTTTGTTTCAGGGTTCTGGTTTGTTATTTTTGCTAAGAACGTCCTCTAACTTATAAAATTTAATATAAAATGGTTTGATATGATGAAAACCTCTCACTGTTTTATTTTGATGAAAACTGGTTTGGATTTAATTATGATCTAGATTGAGGCTTCATGAGAATGGTGAGTTTACATATAGATTAGCTTGATGAGATCCAATTTTTTTTTATATTGGCATAATTAATCTATATGTGTGTGTGTGCTTTGTATGATATAGCTTTGGATATTTTGATTGCATGGATCCAGTTTTGATCCAGATTTTATGGTGGATCTGAATAGTATCAAGTTGGATGCTTGGACTTAATGAATTTTGGTATGAATCTAGTTTTGATGTATTCGGATAGTAGCATGCTAAATACATTTTGGATATAGGTGTGGATCCAATTTTGAATCTATTAATATATGGATCTAGTATGACATAATATTGGTCTAGTTTTTATGATGAATCAAGTTGGTACATGTAATATTCTAATAGACTTGGTTGAATTGAGTAAAATATATTGGATATGGTTAAACCTGTATGGATTTGAATAGATCCAATTAAATGAGTTTGGATCCAGCCCTGGTTTTTACAAAATCATAAGGGTGATTCTTTAGAATTACGAATTCTCATAAGAGGATGAGCATGAATCAGAGTCCTATCAAACTTAAGATGTAAATGAAATCAGGTTTCATACATAGTCTCACAGTGAAGATCGTAATTCTCAAAATAGTGGGGTAATGGTTATATGTGAAGGTGATGTAAGAGAGCCTGACATAGAGTATTACAGTGTTCTAAAAGATATTATTGAATTTAAATTTATATGAAGAAATTAGGTGTATATGTTTAGATATGATTGGTTAGATAATAGGAACATATGTAAGGATGAATATTTTACATGTGTCAATATGTCTTACACAGCATACCAGGAGGATTCTTTTATTTTAGCCTCTTAAGCTATCCAAATATTTTATATTAGAGATCCCACAAAGAATGAAATGCATATAGTGCAGTAGATAATACCAAAAAATATATACTAGATTCTACCATCTTTATTTGAACGAAACAAAAAACAGAATAATGATGTGTATCAAAAGGACGATTATGGATGGACTGATTCATTACCCCCTACACCATCAACGAAGATCCCATGTTGTTACACCAAGATGATTGATAAATACTTCGATGCATAATTTCATGGAAGATAAAGATTGCAACTGAATCTAAATATCATCACCATAACCAGACCGACTTTCGTGCATCAAAAGCAAATCAAGCAATGAAAGGCTTCAGTAACTATCAAGCCTGGTACGATGAAAGCTATTGTACCTTCAAAGCTATTATACAAGGATACATTTTTTATTTTCTAAGTTTATTATTTTTCATATAGTATAGTGCTAAATATGTTTGATATAATAGATTCTTAATTTGCTATCTGAAGACTGAAATAGATGGGCATGAACTGACGATGAGTGTGTTCTATAAACTAGTTGATCATTTTCATACCTCCAAAGTTGTTATACAAGAGTAAGTTTTTTATTCCCTAAGTTTTTTTTTTTCAGAAAGTATACTACTAAATATTACTAGTGTATGTTTGAGGAGGTTGGAGATGATGAATGTTTGAGAAAGTTGAAAAAGAGTATGTTTATATTTGAATGAATATATGTTTGAGAAGGGATGTTTTGTTAATGTTATCTTTATATTTTTCCAGATTCTCATGGAAGTGAAGAAAAATGTGAAAGCATTATCGAGCCTTCAATCATAATGCAATTACTGAATTTTCATTCTGCTATCATCATTAACATTGTTATAATTAATTTTTTTATAATTTTTTTTGAATTGTCATCTTGAAGTGTGTTTGTTGTAGGTTTAAAGAGAATATAAGAGAAAGTGTTGAAGATGATGTATGCTTATTTTTTGAATTGTGTTTGTTGCAGGTATGCAGAGGATGTATGGGAGGGGGTTGGAGATGATGTGTGTTTGTTGCACGTTTGGAGATGATCTAGGGGAGGGGGTTAGAGAAGATGTACATTTATGTTTATATTTGAATGTATGTTTAAAGTTGAATGTTTGAGGGGGTTGGAGAGGATGAATGTTTGAGGAGGTTGGATAAGTGCATATTTATATTTGAATGTATATTATGTTTGGGAATGTTTGAAGTGTATATTTGAATTGTATTTGTTATTTTATTTAATATAATGTAAAAAAAATTAAAACTAATATAAAATATATATTTTTGCATGTTTAAAGCCTATAGCAGTGACATTCTTGTATTGTCATTATAAGCCTTAACCCTATGTCATCATTAGAACCTATAATGGCGACTTAATTATTGCTGTAATAGCCTACACTAGCAACTTACTTCTCGTCTCTATAGACTATAACGATGAGTTAATTATCTTCGCTATTGGCTATAATGGCGACACAAGAATGTCACCCTTATATGGTATGTCATTGTTATAAGGTGGGTCACTGTTATAGGGTGGGTCGCCGCTATTGGTATACCTAGCTTCAGCGAGATTTTTCCTCGGTGTTGGGTCACACATTAACGGTGACCTATAAATGTCATCGTTATTACTCAATTAAGGCAAAATATTAACAATCATTTTTTTTGCCATTATATACCTATAGCGGCGATAAATAAGGCAATAGTAGCGAGAAAAGTCACCCCTATTGACCCTCATCCTTGTAGTGAGGCAATACCAGTGGATTTAGTTGAACCTATTGGACCTACATGATACATGTGAGTTGGATTCATAATGGCACCATGAGATCCAAGAAATATTTTTTTTGTACATTTATGGATAACCCTTGTTTGGTTTTATTATGGACCTATTGTGGTTTTAAATTAGTATAATGTCATTCAGGTTTATTTAACTTGGTTATGTTAAACTATGCATGGTTTTGATGCATGTATATTTGGGATAGTTCCTTATTGGGTCTTCTTATTGGATGAATCTAAAGATGGATCCAGAAAATATAATTTTGGTTATGGATCCATTTAAATTTAGAGTCTAAGGATATGAATTTGAAATATATTCAAATCTGAATGATCCATGATTTTGCTTAAGCTTGCATGGAGATTCATTTTTTCTATAGATCATGTTGGACTTGGTGATAACAACTCAAGTCAGTTTTGGATATGGGTATAGAGTTTTTGAATGGATAAAAAGTGGATCTTAACTTATATGTTGACATGATTTTATTGTTGATGAATGAGCTTATAATATCTAGCATATCCAAACGTTAATGGGATAATAAAAGATAACTCTCATTGGATCTGGTTTTGGTCATATCCAAATTAAATCTAGATATGAGGATTTAAACTTTACTATTATTGCATATTGCTTCTAGATTGTGATACCTTAATATCAATGCATTGAAAAAGTGAGAGCAAAATTATAATTTGCATATGCATCTAGATATTTATTTGCATATGATGATAAATAATCATCATAAATCATGTTTCTTATGGTTTGTTAATATGAACACATAAATAAATATTTTCATACTTTAAAAGTTTTATGTATGGTAGTGATATTCATACCTTTGTAATACTTATAACTATTTGGATCTAGATATATCAATCCAAAATGATTAGTAAGTGATTGACCTAATAAGAGTTTAAGCATGTTGCATTTGATGATAATGTACATGTATATTGAGAGTATTGACTATGATGAAATTTTTGAAAAATGAATATATTTGCTATGTTTGGCAAATCATATTTTATCATGAATTTATAAGTTGATAAAAATTCATAATACTCCACTAGTGTGTAGGTAAACATTATGATGTCTGATGATATGCTCATGGAAGAGCCATAAAGAACCTCATGGCTAACTCAAAAAGTGAGACTTACAATATGATATATTTGTGTGAATATGATATTGCACATTAAGGGTTGTGATTTAAATTATGACATGATGAGAAACTCATATGGTTATATGAAATGAGTGCATAAATGAATGATATCATGGTTAAACCCATACCATACGTGAAAAGAAGATGAAAATATCACATGACTATGTGAAAAATAACTCTTACCATGCATGAAAAATATCATACTTGAAAATGAATGAAAGTGCATATAGCTATATGAGAAATAACCATGGCATGAGTGAAAACCTGATACTTGAATATGAATGATGGAAAGATCTGCATGATTGTTTGAGAAATTTAACCCAAAGCATGTGAGAAAGCCTCATACTTAAAAATGAATGATGAAAACCCCACATGACTATGTGAAAAAATAACCCAAATCATGTAAGAAAAACATCATACTTAAATATTGATATAACCCAAAGAATTATGCAAGTTTATTTGCTGCATGTTTTGTCATGAAGTATTATATACGATACATGATGCATCAGTTATGATATAATAGGCTTGTTCGACCCATATAATCAAGTGGGAGATGTTGGATCTTAGAAAGAATCCTGTGGCCATATGAGCTCACAAGAAAATCCAATGAGCAGTATATACGGTGGACTCATAACTCATGAGAAATACAAATGTTATATGCATTGAAATGCATTAAACTATATTAAAATTATATTTTAATTAAAGATAATTAAGGATAAGAAACAACTACCCAAGGGAGGGCTATATGTACCCAACCCCTACTCTCTGTAGGTAGAATCGAGCATCATCACCAACCCTATTTTCTTCCCTCTTCTCTATCAAATTTTCTCCTCCGTCTCTGCACATACCGATATAAAAACACAATAGGGAGAGATCCAAAATGAAGGTTATGCTTCTCAGACCATCAAATCTTAAACTCAAGGAGACCCTTTAGATTTGAGATCCAAAGCTTTCAAATGTGTTATAAGTTGCCAGTAGTCTTCAAGTCACATCTCAAGCAAAAACCATCCAATCCATAGTGGATGGAGGGTTGGGAGTTGGGACTAGGGCTGGTAGAGACAAGCTGCTCATATTTTTGCCCAGTTTAGATTGACTTGGTTAGGCTACGCTGAGCGTGTGTATGTGTATGTGCACACACACTTGTGCTGGTCTGTGTGCACGAATCTATCAGTAAGTGAATTGGTCACTATACATCTTAGATACGTGAAGCGGGTGTTTGATTTGGACAATGTTGGGCAAGGACACTATGTTCTGTCCAGTTTTCTTCTAACCTTATCCAGGGTAGTAACATAGTGTCTTTGTCTAGCATTTGCATTGACCACATTAGTACGTATGTCTGTTTGCCCTATTGTCCATGTGTTCTAAGCATTAAAAAAAAATAGATTTAGCATGCAACATGAAAATCTAAAGCATATCAAATAATACAAAACCTCTAAAATCTAAAGCATTTCTAAAAAAAATTAGATTTAGAATCATTCACTCAATAAATTACAAAAATAGAGGTTAAAATCCAAAACTCCTAAAATCTATAGCATATTTGAAAAAAAATCAAATTTAACATCATTCACTCAAAAAATTATAAAAATAAGGATTAAAATACAAAACCATCGTATTTAAAAGCATATCCGAAAAAATTAAGATTTAGCATAATACACTCAATAAATTGCAAAAATAGGGATGAAAATACAAAATCACTAAAATATAAAGCATATCTGAAAAATTAGATTTATTATCATTAATTTAATAAACTACAAAAATAAATATTAAAATACAAAACCCCCAAAATCTAAAGCATATCTAAAAAAAATCAGATTTAGCATCATTCACTCAATAAATTGCAAAAATAAAGATTAAAATACAAAATCCACAAAATCTAAAGTATATCCAGAAAAACTTCAGATTTAGCATCATTCACTCAATAAATTACAAAAATAAGGATTTAAATACAAAATCCAAAAAATCTAAAGCATATTATGAAAAAATTGGATTTAACATTATTCTCTCAATAAATTACAAAAATAAGAATTAAAGTACAAAACCTCTAAAATCTAAACCGCATAAAAAAACAGATTTAGCATAATTTACTCAATAAATTACAAAAATAAAGACTAAAACATAAAACCCTTAAAATCAAAAGTATATCCAAAAAACTCTGAATTTAGCATCATTCACTCAATAAATGGCAAAAATAATGATTAAAATATAAAATCCCCAAAATCTAAATCATATAAAAAAAAACAGATTTATCATCATCCACTCAATAAATTGCAAAAATGAGGATTAAAATGCAAAATGCCCAAAACTGAAACATACAACAACAACAACAACTACGCCTTCATCCCAAAACAATTGGGGTCGGCGATATGAACCAACAAAGAAAATAATTATGGGTTCATATCGTCGACCCCAATTGTTTTGGGATGAAGGCGTAGTTGTTGTTGTTGTTGTATGTTTCAGTTTTGGGCATTTTGCATTTTAATCCTCATTTTTGTAATTTATTGAGGATTTAGCAACATTCATTCAATAAATTACAAAAATAGGGATTAAAATACAAAATCCTTATTTTAAATAAGCCGGCCTGGACAACACCTAAGTTCCTGGTAAGATGACTATGCCAAAGCAGACCAACCATCGATAACTTGAACAAGGGAATCTCAGTTCGTTCAATTTATTATCGAGGGAAGTTGGGATGTTGCCCCATCGTCGCATCTACTATGTGCACGCAGGCATTGTCATTGTAGGGAGTGGGTTAGTTTGAAACATGGCCGGACTTGAACCATCCAAACGATATAAAAAATTTTGAGCTATGCCAAATCACCCCTGATCGGTGCTTAGGCATCAACACCATCCCTTGTGGTGATCAATGGCCATCAACAGAGCCGCCAGTGATGGCCATGCCAAAACACCGACCATCGGTACCTTGGCATCTCAACTGATTGATCTCTGTGCTCGAATATTGGACAATGAGGGAGAGGCAATCCACTAAGTGCACATCAGGTCATATTGGTATACGTCGGAGGCTATATACACTCCCTACCGCACATCTTCATTTCGACAAAGACGTGCATCGGCCCCACTCTCACAGTTCCCAAGTGAGATGCATTACTCAACTAAAACCTGCGGTGGGGATTGAATATGACCGAAAATCAGTCATGTACAGATGCAACCTTATTGAGAAAGAGAGAGAGAATAATAATGATCAAAATTCATTGAAGAAAAAGAATATCATCTCTTGAAATCCACATCTTTTGTAGTGAGAGAATCCTGAATCAATCTCCGCGACTGTTGCATCAACCCTGGGCTCAATCTGATCATGAGGACACAAAACTTCGTATCGTATCGGTCAGAAATCAATACGGTACAAGTTTGATTCTGCTTATTGCTTTCAAATAGTTTTGTGACATGTGTTATTTTCAATTGAAAGTTGGCCGATTCAGCTCCTAATCTGAATCAGGTTCAGTCCGATACAATATTGACAACATTGGTCAGTATGATCTCATCAGTTGCAAACCTGTGGGCTAGGGATGGCAGTGGATCAGGGGAAAACGTGGTGCCGCCTCGCCTCACCCCGTTTGGACCGGAGATGGAGGACATGAAACGGGGATGGAGGCGGAGATAAAGGTTAAAATCAAAACCCGTGCGGAGATGGAGGTGGGGAAGGACTTAAGCTATTTTCCTTCCGCTCCGCCCTCGACCTCGCCCCCGCCCCCTTCCTGGATCCCCACTAGTAAAATAACTAAAATCTTTTTAAGGATGACAGTGGACCGGAGAGAAATGGAGCCCCGCCCTACCTCACCCCATTTGGACATGAAATGGGGATGGAAGTTAAAATCAAAATCAAAATCCGTACAGGAATGAAGGCGGGGATGGAGGGCAAAAGTTTGAGAGGGTCTCCACCACTGCCCATGTCCACTGCCATCCCTACTGGCAGGCAGTCCGTTGATGTCTTGAATGGACGGTGGCGATGCCAAGACTCTGATTGTCGGTGATTAAACATATCCCTTGTTGGTATATCTGTTCTCACTTCTTGAAAACTGGTAAGACTTTTGTTGGTGGTCAAAGGATGGACCCCACTCTTTTTGGATATTAAAACTACGAAACCCCGTGGCCCAACATTTCCGGGTCTTACCAGAATCGTTCAAGTCAAATCGTGGAGGAGAAATCAACATCGTCCCTTCCAAGGAGTTGCTCATGTTTCCCCACTTGGGCGTAAATTTCATGTGCCTTGGACCATACTCCAAACCTCGCTATCTTATTACATATGGATCGGATCTGCTCATTCCAGTAGTTATCAGGAATTTAGTTAGGGAGTCGTAGATTGGACATAGGATATTGAACCGAGTATCAAAGAACGTCCGATCTTAATAGTTAATAATACCTGCTTACAGATCGGGTCTGGACCGTGAACCGACCCTTTCATACAGCAGCTTCAAAGAAGAAGAGATGTGAAGAAAGTGGAATCAACAAGGAGGAAGCCAGCAGGTGTTAACTAATTCCCATCTGTAATTTGGTTGGCATTAATACAAACAAACAACCCTTCTTCTTTCAAGCACCACATACCCTCCCCTTCCCTTTCATTGTCTATAAGATATGAACTCACACCCCTCTTCCCCTTCTCACCAATCCCATGATCATCTGCTCTCAACGAACACAAAGATGGTCCAAGAATTTGAGGATTTCCTGCCTGAGATGGCGGAGAGGTTGGGCTTAGAAGGGTTGATGGAAGAGCTCTGCAATGGGTTCAGGCTGCTCATGGATCCGGAGAAAGGGGTGATCACGTTCGAGAGTCTAAAGAAGAATGCAGAGGTGTTGGGGTTGAAGGGGATGAGCGATGAGGAGGTGATGGGGATGTTGAGGGAGGGAGATTTGGACGGTGATGGTGCTCTCAACCAGACGGAGTTCTGCGTCCTCATGGTCAGATTGAGCCCGGGGTTGATGCAACAGTCACGGAGATTGATTCAGGATTCTCTCACTAGAAAATTTGTGGATTTCAATTGATGACATTCTTTTTCTTCAATGAATTTTGATATTATATCATTATTATTTTCTCTCTCTCTCTAAGGTTGCATCTGCCTAAACTGATCAGGTCATATTGTATATGACTGATTTTCGGTCATATTCAATCCCCACCGCAAGTTTTAGTTGAGTATCGTGCATCTCACTTGGGAACTGTGAGAGTGGGGCCCATGCACGTCTTCGTCGAAAGGAAGATGTGCGGTATATTCGAGCACAGAGATCAATCAGTGTCAACGAGTCGGGTTTGTTTCGGACCCAGGTGGAACTAGACTTGGATCCGATTTTTGGTTATGGCATCCGGTCCGGACCATGGTCTAATTGGGTCCACTATAAAAAAAATCATACACAGACCCGATAAGAACTACATGAACCAGACCCCGACCATACCCTGCGCAAAACCATATTTTGTTATCATTTTTACAATGAAAAATTGTGGGTCTTAATCGAAACGCGGGTCAGGTCTGGATCTGGTATAAAATTTCACAAACTATACTCAGATCCATGTATTAATCGAACTTTTGGGTCCAGACACAGGTTTGGTATAACATTTTACAAACTATACCCGGGTCCCTGTATTAATCGTGTCAGGACCTGGGTCTTAATCGGGTCTTCTTATTTATCACCATACCAGATCCCGTAGGGTTTGCTCCAGGTAAACCCGACCCATTGACACCCCTACCTAGCACAGGCCTATCTTGGGCAAGGGTGCACTAAGGAAGACTTGAGGTCAACGTTTTTGGTCAAAAAAATGGTTCATCTTCCTGCCTAAAACTGATCAATTGCAATTACAAACCTTTATCAATGGTCCCAAAAGTTCTCCTCTTGTTCACTTTTGTAGCTTGGCATTAAGCTCCTTTCAGATCAGCTTGCCACTCTTTAATTTCATGAGGAAAAGGGCCACTATGAAGGCTTATTTACATTTTTTTTTTTTGGGTTAGGTCAAGAAAAAATCCCACATCACTGACTGCACAATTGTAGAAGTCCGGTTAGTAAAACCCTCAAGGAGCTCTTACTCACTGAGGGGTACATCCATAGTGACAAATATCGTGAGAAATTGCGGCAATTTCTCACGAGATTTTCAAAATATCGCAAGATTTATGAAAAAACACAAATACCACAATTTAAACATGATATTTACGTTTTAAACAGCTATTTATCATGAAAAAACTTTGTATTTTTATTTTTAAATAATTGAATGTCATTAATATTTTCTTATAAAAAATATTTTTTATATTATTTTTTTATTGATGAGATTTTGCCAAAAAAATGTGAGATTCATAAAAAAATTTCAATTTGTCACGAGTTTTTGAAAAACGAGATTTTGCCGATAAAAACGTTTGTCACTATGAGTACATCTAGTCTTGACCTTAGAGCAAAGGATGCTTCTCATGGGTTTTGAACTGTGGTTGTTCCATGTCAGGTGACACATCACAGTCATCCCTGCTCAGGAAGGCAAAGATCTCATGGCCACCTATTTACATTCTTAACAAAATACAAAAAAAGTTAATTTTTTTTTATTTTAAAAAGGAAAAATGGTCACCCCCCTGGAGGCAAGGGATGCCAACACCCGGGCACATTTTACGTCTTATTTTTTAAGACGAAGTTCCCTGCCGAAGCAGTTATAAGATGTAGCTTTTATGGATCGGCCCATCTGCATCATCCAACTCCGGAGATTGAACCAAATCAAAATGGGTCCCACCGATATAGGAAGGAAGGAAGGAAATCTCCCTGTTTTGCTTTGGGAGAATTTCTTTTTTTCCTTTCCTAAAAGGTTAGTTGCTGTTCCCGATATCTGTGATTTAGAACTATGTGAGGATCCACAGGCAAACACGAGATTACCTGTACAGGATATGGACATGGGTAATTTTGATGGTTTATGCAAGTAAAATCTGAAGATGAGCATGTTGCATGTGGCAGGGTTGTCAATGTGTCGGTTTGGATCGGACCCAAGTAGATTCAGACCTAGACCTGATTTGAGATGATGGTATCGGGTCCGAATCTGGATTCAATAAGACCCATTACAATAGAAACCATACCCAGATCCTATAAGGATTACATAAACCAAACCTCAACATACCTGATAAAATAATATTTTTTATTTTATTTTATTTTTTACATTGAAAATTTGAGAATCTTAGTTGAAACTTGAGTCGGGCTCAGGTTTGCTATGAAATTACCAGTGTTGTGAGAGGTGTACGCCTCAGTACCTGAAGCGTACGCCTCAGAGGCGAAGCGCACGCTCAAGGTACTGAGGCGTTTGAGTCTTGAAGCGCACGCCTCTCATCGAGGCGCGCTTCGCCTCTAAGGCATACGCATCATGTAAAGCAAAAAAAAAAACCCAACTCCCGTCTCCTCCCCTTTCTCTGCAGCCGATGACCTTCACCCGCAACATCCCCTTTCTCGGCGCTTTAAAAATTCTCAAAACAAACGAATCCCCACAATAAACTGTCTCACCTGCTAATCAAGTTGAAAATAAGTCTCTGAACCTTGTTGACACCTGCAATTGAAGGGTAAGTTACAGAAAAAATCAATAGAAGAGTGAGAGAGATATCACTGGTCCAAGATCTGAACTATATGAACTGAGAGAGAGATGGGGATGGGGATGAACTTGTTGCTGCTGGTGGCGATGGTGGGCACCAACATCTTTACTCTCTACCACCTCTCCTCCATACGCAACCCTGCGAACCCGCCTCCCTCCCCCGTCGCCGACCACCTTCTCAGAGAGCTCGCCACCATCTGGGCTATCATCACCCACCTTGTCTGCCGCCGATCTTCCGCCACCTCCACCACTGTCAACGCCACCATCCCCCCGGAGCTCATCCGCTTCACCATTGCCCGCTGCCTCCCGCTCGGTTGGTAACCCGCCACTAAGCAGGACGAGTTTCCCTTCCCGATCGGCACGGCCTGCCAGAGCCAGCGAGAGCTCCTCCACCGCTTCATGAGCTACACCCCCTTCAAGCTTTGCCCTGACGATGCCGAGCGCCTCATCGTCCACAACTGCTTCCCTCTTCCCCGTCGCCACTGCTTCTCCCTCACGTCCCCCAAAACCCCCGCCGCCCTACCCAACCCCCCCTTTCCCTCCTCCCTCTCCGCCGCCGCCATCTTGTGGTTGCGCTTCTCCTGCAAATCCTTCGATTGCCTCACCCGATTCAGCCGCCCGGGATTCATTCTTTCCCTCGAGGCCCCCGAAATGGGTGGAGCAATCCGGTGCCACTGGCAATCCCGTCTCCTCCCCTTTCTTTCTTTTGTTCCGTGTAAACTGTAAAGCCCCCTTTTATAACTGGTCGTATTTTCACAGGCGATCAAAATATTTTATTTTATTATTTTGATCATGAAGCTTACGCTTCAACGCCTCGAGGCGTACACCTCGCTTCATAATAGGCTCAACGCCTCGCTTCGCCTTATCGCATTTAACAACCTTGGAAATTACACAAATCATACACGGATCTATATATTAATCGGACCCTACAGGCCTGACCTGAATTATAATTGGACCTTCTTATTTATCACCAAACCTTGACCCTATAGGGTTTGGTATGGGTTAGGACTAGGTCAAATAAACCTGACCCATTGACACCCCATGGAGATAAAATTCAAAGTATATTTGCATCATATGGTTAGCATGCATCTTTGATTTCACCAATTAGCCAGGGACATAGCAAAACTCTCTCAAATATGTTTTTTTTTTATTAAACTTTGAAAATGGATAAAGCAACTGAAGCTCAACTAGCCCAAGTGGGGTTGGCGTAGTGGGGTGGAACTTTGACTGCTAGATGGGCAGTCAAGTTACGATTCTCATGGGTGTCACCCCTTTACGCAAGCCAATGCGTAGCATAGGCCCCAGGGGCAGGGGTCCTAGCAATTAGTTAGATTCAGTAAAAGAAACCGAATCCCATTAATAATCCAATTTGAATTTGGTTTAGGATTTTACAACTGAAAATCTTATGGATATCCAATATAAATAAATGTAATTAATTAGATTTGGTAACATCTTTTCTCTTTCTAATACAATTAGCACATCTTAACTTCATGCATCTGACTTGTTTAAGTCCCTTCCAATAGCTACCACTAGGGGTAGGGGCCACATCATGCTAAATTCAGATCTGAATCTAAAATCAAATAGTAAACCTGCATCCCAATCCAAATCCGAATCAGTTTCAGGGAGGTATGTAGAATCCATATTCAAAATGTATATGGTAACACTAAATCCAATAAACAAAGTTTTAAAACAAATTCTTTACATGGTACAAATGCAGTTGGGCTGGAGTTTGATTCGAATTCAAATAAGATCCAACATAATATACTAATCAAAATCCAAAACTAATATGATTCAGATTTAAAGATGGCATATTCGGGTCTTACTTTAAGGATCCGAATTGGAAAATAACATGTCAGATTTGATTGGATATTCCGCTATATTCAATCACTTCATGCAGACGCATACGTACACTTTCCAGCCATAAATTTCGTAACTGAATGCTAGCTTCTTTTCATGTCTATAATGATCTTTAGATTCTTTACCTCTCTCTCTCTCTCTGCTTTAAGCATTAACCAAGATTTCTGATTGAATACCTTCTATATGCCAATGATGTACGAATCTAGGGATGTAAACGGGTTGGACATGGTTCAGATCCAGGCGGTAGGCATTACTGAATCTGGTCTTATGATCACCCCTAATTGGATTCAGATACATAAACATGTAAATTAAATCTGGACCCCATCAGTTAATCAGACGTATTTGATATGTAATTGGGCTGAATAATCCGGCATATTTGGAATCAGTTCAGACTCGGATTCAGATTCAAACACAGATCTCCTACCAAATCCAAATCTGATTTTTAATCATCCGATTTGCTTCCCCGAATATGATTAATGAGATTCATATTCTGTCGGATATCCGATCTAAATCAAATGCATTGACATCACTACTATATGTGCCTCTTGGCCACTTTTTTTTTTACACTGAGAAACCACCCCAAGATGAGAGACCTAGCTGCACTTAGGGATGGCAGTGGACCGGGGGAAAGCAGGGCCTTGCCCCGCCTCGCCCCGTTGGGACCGGGGATGAAGGGTATGAAACGGGGATGGAGGCGGGGACGAAGGTTAAAATCCATCCCCATCCGGGGGTGGAGGCGGGGATGGACGTGCACTTTTCCCCGCAATATCCCCGCCCCGCCTCATCCCCGTTTGAACCGGGGATGGAGGACATGAAACGGGGATGGAGGATAAAATCCATTCCCCGCCGGAGATGGAGGCGGGGGTGGAGGATAAAATCTTGAGGCGGGGCGGGGGTGGAGACCTTGTCCCCCGCCCCACTGCCATCCCTAGCTGCACTGGCTCTGCCTACCATAATCACTGCCTCTTGGCCACTTGGGGAATGAATTCCTGTGGATGGACAAGCTTTGGCAGGCAACTAGCATCAACTTTTGCTTTGTATTCTAATTCCACTAATAAAGGGGGCCCCTTTAGGTCAATTATCAAAAAGTAAAACTGCTGATTTAATGCATTTTACTGTTCGATACAAATTCTATTATAAAATCTATTATAGAATTAGGGTTTGGGTGATGATAAAGATACAGCAATTTACACTAATAGAGCGACTTCTAGTAAGTGACTGATGGTGAAAAAAAAAAGGTAAAAAAGAAAGAAGGCGTGCAATAAAAGCGACCATAAAGTTGTGAAAGGACACTACTAATTTCCCAACTAAACAAATAACGTCAAGATTACTACAAAAATGTCGACTGATGTGATAGGATTGCCAAGTTGTTCTGCTATTTATCTAAATCGAAGTTTGAAAATACAGGTTTTAGCTTTGTGAGATCGTGGCAAATCTCAAAGTTTTCTTTTTTTGGATAATCCAAGGGAAAAACCAAATCTCAAAGTTTTGTTAAAACATAACCAATGAAGTTTTTTTTTTTTGCTAGTCAAGGGGAAACCCTCCATCATTAACTGTTCATTGGCATGCCTCCGGTTAAGGTTAAGAAAGTAAACGGGATAATCATATTCAATTCGAATATATATAGGTATTATTTAATCCAATCTGACAGGAGTTTGCATAATTAGATTCAGATTTAGATGGAAAAAAGCTAAAACCCAGAACCACCAAGCTTGAATAGTTAATTGGATTGGATTTAGGTACCATCTAATTGTGATTGGCAGTTCGGAGTGAGATGTAATTCGTATGGTAAACTTGTCAACTAACTTATACATCCTTACCCAAATTATCACCTTAAAGTTCGTCACTTGCCTCACGTATGTTGGATGCCAAAGGGATGGTGAAGTTGCATTTGTGGACCCATTCTCTCGCTCTTTTTTTCTTTTTTTAGGGGGGGAAATTTCATTCACGGGCCAACCATTTGTTCCTAATTCCAAATATAGGCCACAAAACTTCTAAAATTTTAAATATAGCCCATTTTTTTCTTAAAAACTATCAAACAAGGGCCTTTATTTATTATTGTCCTTTAAGTCCGGTTAAATCACAAGTCAGACAGATTACAATAGTGGCCTTCGTCATTAAAAGTTCACGTTGTTTTCTTTTCTTTTTTATGAAGATAAAGGAACAATACAAAAAATAAAAAGCACTACAAGAAATTACCTTTTTTACTAGCATGCCTCCTATACAGCGCCATGATGAATAATGTTTATTGGCGCAAAATATGCTTGCGTCAATAAAGAGGTACGCTATACTGGTACAACATACATTGCATCAGTATAACACATTTACTGGAGTGACCATTTTTAGCGCCAGTGAAGTAAACATCTTTATTGTTGCGAAATACATGCCATTAGTTCACTTCAATAATAACTTATGTAAAAAAAAAAGAAGACTCAAGAGACATTGCCTCCTTCCTGCGTCTCTCTCTCTCACCCCCTCTCTTCCCCCCCCCCCCTCACCCCTCTCTTAACCCCCTCTTTCTCGCTCCCACCCTCTCTCTCGCCCTGACCCCTTTTTGTTGCCCCCTCTTTGTCTTCCTCACGTTGTGTTCACCAACAACCCCCTTTATCTCCCTCACTTTGTGTTCACCGACAAGGTAAATTTTTTTATTTATTAATTTTAAGGTTTGTGTATTTTAATTGCTTAATTTTTAATTTATTTAGTAAATACATACTAATTATATTTTTTCTCATATATAATTTATACTTTATTTTTTTTATTTTAGTGCAGTTTATTTATTGAATGCATGCTAAATATATTTTTTTTCTTATATATGATTTAGATTTTAGGAGATTTACATTTTAATTACCTATTTTATGATTTATTTATTGAATACATGCTAAATATATTTTTTTTCATATATGATTTAGATCTTAAGGGTTTTATATTTTAATTACCTATTTTATGATTTATTTAGTGAATTCATGTTAAATATATATTTTTTATATATGATTTATATTTTAATTTCTTATTTTATGATTTATTTATTGAATGCATGCTAAATATATTTTTTTCTCATACATGATTTAGATTTTGGGGTTTTATATTTTAATTGCCTATTTTATGATTTATTTATTGAATACATGCCAAATATATTTTTTTAATATGATTTAGACTTTAGGGGTTTTACATTTTAATTTATTAATTTATGATTTATTTATTGAATGTATGCTAAGAGAGGAGGGAGACAGTTTGGAAGATCTGTAGAGAGAGAGAGAGAGAGAGAGAAATTTAAAAAGGGCCCATCGAGCCATGATTATAGACTCTATAATAGTGATATTTATGGCGACATTATAGAGTAATCTATAACATCGATAGAGTCTATATGTAAACCATATAACGGTGACACGAGCATGTCATTGTTATAGAGTAAACCCCATAATAGCGCTATTAGAATGTCATCGTTATTGATCTATAACAAATATATCGTTAACGGCGATATACAAAATCACTATTTAAATATCACCATTATTGATCTTTAATGGCAAGATTATTGGTCGTTAAATATTGTCGTTAACGTATTTTAACGGTAATATTTAACGACCAGATAATGTCACCATTAAAGACATATTTAATGACGATATATAAAGTCACTATTATAGATATGTCTTTAACGACAACATGTATGCAGGGGCAAGGCATTCACGACGCTATCCATCTTGCCGTTATTGATAAAGCAATAATGACGAGATTCATGGCTATAGTAAAGTAATAACAGTGTAAAATTTATGTCATCGTTAGTACCTAGCAAGTACCAAAGACAAAAAATATGTTGTTATTGCTTGATCAATAGCGACAACTTTTGTTGTAACCATTAAAGAGTCACCGTTATTGACCTTCATCCTTGTAGTGATTGAATGCATGCTAAATATTTTTTTTTTCATATATGATTTAGATTTTAAAGGTTTTATATTTTAATTACCTATTTTATGATTTATTTATTGAATGCTTGCTAAATGTGTTTTTTTTTATATATGATTTAGATTTTAGTGAATGCATATTAAGAATGATAGAAATTGGATCCAAATTTAGTAAATACATGTATATAGTAGTTTAATATTTCATATACCATATCCAGTTAAACAATAATCTTTGAACTTTTGCATATTTGAAGAAGTGTGCAAATGTTATAGATGATAGAAGTTGAATCCAAATTAAAAAGATAATTTTAAATATTGTTTTTAGTTGCCTTATATGTAATGGTAGATGATGACATGTCCTTGATAACCTTCAATTCATAAGAGCGACCTTAATCGTTTGAAAGGAATTAAAAATTTCTTAGAAGTTGCCTGATGTAATAATATAGTGTGGGAAGGAAAGATCAAATGCCCATCTTGAACGTGCATCATCCTCTTATGATAGCGAGTGCAAGATGTGTTTGATAATATGATGTGTAATAGATTTTTAGAAAGCTATGTTAATTGGGATTTTCATGGTGAAACTATGGGACCATGAGCAGATGATTCGCCAAATGAAATGCCAAATGATATGGACGAGTTGATTTGGAGTATATCCATATCCGATAGCTGATGATCATATAGATGATGTAGCTGCTGGTAAAAGTTTAGAGGGCAATGCATATTTTAGGTTGCTAGACGATAACATACAAGATTTATACCCTCGATGCTCAAAGTTTACAAAACTATCCTTTATCATGTGTCTCTTCCATTTGAAATGTGTAAACAAATGGAGTAATAAGTCCTTTGATATGTTAATAGAGCTATTATATGAAGCTTTTTTTGTTGGTTTACAATTACCTAAGAATTATTACGAAAGGAAGAAAAAGCATTGAAAAATTAGGATTGAGTTATGAAAAAATAGATGCATATCTTAGAAATTGTATGTTATATTGGAAAGAGGATAAATAAAAGGATAAAATGTATACACTATGAAACTTTGAGATGGAAAGAGAGTGAAGGCGATAGACACGTTACAAGAAAATCATAAAAGTGCTTATGAAGACTTTGCGATATTTTCTTTTGATTTCAAGGCTGCAGAGGTTGTTTATGTCAATAAAGACTGCTTTCTAAATGAGGTGGCATGATGAAGACCACGTTAAAAATGGTAGTTTAAGGCATCTAGTAGTATATATATATATATATATATATATATATATATATATATATATATATATATATATATATATATATATATATATATATATATATATATATATATATATATATATGAAAATCTTTTGATCTTGCTTATCCATCGTTTGCAGTTGACAGTCGTAATGTTATATTTAAATTGGCAAGTGATACTTTCAATTCCCACAAAACTTTAAGTATCACTCACAGCATAGGGCCAGTCATTGTATACAACTTGCTTCCATGGATATGCATAAAACAATTTTACATGATGTTGTCTTTGCTTATTCTTGGGCCAAATTCTCTTAGGAATGACATTGATTTTGTTTTTGCAACCTCTTATTAAGGAGTTGAAGACATTGTGGGTCGATGGTGTCTGCAATTATGATGCTTCAAATTACAAGTACTTTCAAGTTCATGCAGCTTTGATGTGGATCATCAACAATTATCTTGCATATGCAGATCTATCAAGAATGACGAAGTCACATATGGACCAATAACAATAAACAATCTTTCAAGAATACATGCTCGAAAATAAGCAAAAAAAGGATCTCAAAGAAGATACACACAAATACAATAGGAGTGCTCAAGCACCAGTTTTACCAAAAAGTAATACAAAGTGAGATCAATCTTAAGAGCAATCAAATGCATGCAATAGCCACTATAAGCATACATATAAGAGATTTCACTAATAAAATGCTTAGAAAAGCATGTAATGAAATATGTGGAATTACAAAAACAAGGTGCAAAAGCTTATTCAAGTCTAAGCATGGACAACACAAAGACGTGAATGCACAATACAAGCACAAAAGTGCATAAGTACAAGTCTATTATGGGATAATATAAAGAGCCAATAAAGGGCAATACAAGTAAAAAAGAATATATATTTGTTTATTGAATATATGCGTGGAAAAACATAACCTTATGCAAAACAATTAATCAAGGAATAACTCATGCAACTAAAACATATATAATGTAAAATGCATGAAAATATTTCAACAACCATTTCTCATAAAAGAGCAAATGAGTTTAGAAAAATTATGAAGAGATTTTAAAAATATCATACATCATAATGAATGAATTTCGCAAATTACAACACTAGTTTGACCACCACAAGCAATCATCTCCTAGGCCTCCAAATATCAAAATTTAAGTCCATCAGCTACTAGAACCAGAGCACAATTATAAATGTCAACAAAAATCATCTCTGTGACTATGCGTAAGCAATACAGAGCTTTCTGACAATACAATTTGAATTGAGAATCAAGACTCAATCTTTAGATAAAACTTTGGAGATTTTTAAAGAATAAACTTTGATTTTAAACTTGATTCTTTGAAATTAGGAGATGAATCTAGAAATTCTAAAGTTTAAATTGAACTTTGAAATACAATATGGGATATTAAATTGAATTTAAAATCGAATCCTGAAAATGGAAATGAATTTGATTTTTCAAAGTTGAATTGAACTTTGAAATCGATTTTTGAATTAGAAATTAAATTTGGAATATAGAAGTGAATTCGAATTTTCAAAGTCGAATGGGACTTTGAAATTGGATTTTGAATTTTGATATGAGGTAGAATTGAGAAGATGAGTTTGAATTTATAAATAAGAATTGATTTGAGAAATAAAGAAGATATTTGAAGAATTATCTCAAAATCACTTGAATTTTGAAAATATGATGTAATTTTATCCTAAATGATGAATGAATTTAAAAGAATTTTGAAATTTGTATATTGAAAAACATATTTCATTCTTTAAATGAATTAAAATAAGATTAAAAACATAATACATTTCTGACTATGGTCATAAAATATATTATATAATAATCATATTTAAATTCAAAGAAAGAATAAAACATATTTTGGTGCCTTTATAGAGTTTAAAATGAAATTAACTCTCAATATATCCTGACTATGGCCATTGATATATATATTTTTGAGTTAATTTTAAATTAAACTCTGATAAAGGAAGAAAATATTTAGAAAATATGATGATTTTGAAAGAAGATCCAGTGTCGATCCAGTGTTATTCCATAAAAGATGAAAATCCTAGAGGTGCACATAACTTACCTTATAAATGATTGTAAAACTGTAAATAACATCAGTTTCAATGGGTGGACATAACTCACCACACTCATAATCCAAAATCTCTTATAAACAACATAAATTTCAATGGGTGCACATACCTCACCACATTAATAAACAACGTCTCTTGTCTACATAAAATGACACTTAAATAAAAGACAAAAAATGAGAAGACACACGAGGTAAGAGAGTTTGTCATGGAAAGACACTAATGTTATCAATAAAATTATCAATTTTAACTATCTTTTGAAACACCATGGTTTCAAAACTAGATAGCTATCACAGATAAACAGAGTCACAATCATCCATTAATAACAATGGTCATACAATAAATGAGTGATATAGCACACTTAGATCTAGAGATCAAAGAACTCTCAGTTAGAGCTAAACCATAAGTTGACAATCTAAACTGACATAAAATGAGGTGTACATAACTCACCTCAACAATATCTTTGAATAAAAAATAATAAGGCCAAGAGAAATGATGCATCATATAAAATTCTGTGATGGACACAACAAATATCATAAAAAGACAATAAATACTCACAAAAATCATTTTTCAAATAGGTGAGTTCATAAAAGGAACTGATTTGAAAAGAAAAGTTTCAAATTAAAAGTCCAATAAAGAAGATAAAATCTTAGAATGAATGTAGTGCAATCATATGCCCAACAATATGTCCCATGATAATTTTTATAATCTTTAATAAACAAATAAGAATCATGTTGTGTATAAGCAATTTTTCATAAATGAATTCATAAATCCACCAATCAAGGAATAAGTGCACTAAGGCACATCACATACAAATGATCCAATAACTCTCAAAGAGAAGACAAGAACAATATATATGATAAAAAAAGAAACTTTTTAGATTTCAATCATAAGTCTACTATGAGACAACAATGACATGTATTATTAAGAAAACAACATATGTAGAGATTCTCAAAAAACTATTTATAAACCCAAATTCTTACATAATTATCACTAATCATGAATACTCAAAGCAATAAGATAATCTAATAACTTATAACCACATAGGCTATACAAAAGATATGAATTTTATGCTCGTTTTTATATTTTTTCACTTGAAAGAATATTGCTCTGCGCACCTTTGTCAAATGGATCTTTGAGATGCAATTAACCATAGTCTGTGAGTTCTTTCTCGTGTATATGACAATGACTATTATTGCAGTTATTTATGAATTTTTCTTTATAGTTATTCTTGGTCATATGATCATTCAAAAACTTGCGATAGTGATGAAAATCATTAAATCTTTTGTTGAAAGCAATTTCTTGATCGTTTGATCCAGTTGCTAACCACTTAAAATTTTCACAATCATTAAGTTTTTCATTACACAATTCATCGTACAATTGAGATGCCTTTACTTTGATAAATTTTCAATTGTTCTTTATTGTATGAGAATCTATAAAACAAAAACTTGTTCAATAATATGTTATTAGTGTAAAAATATAAAATAATTCTATTGCCCAATAAATGCTCATATAGCTTATACAACCATACCAATGGTTTAACTTCCTAATTGTCATTTGTGCAATGTTTTCAACTGCTATTATTTGTCAAATATCATTAGTGTCTTGGGCATCTCCTATCATTTTATCATCAATATCATCTAATTCTTCATTGTTTACATCATCATTTTACCACTAATTAATTGTTTCATTGCGCAAACTTAATCAAAATCCATTGTATCTATTGATTTTTTTGCTTTTATACATACAACATTCATAGATTTTCAACTTTCAAGATTGACCATAAAAATATAACATCAATCATTATACTAACATCTCAAGCATAAATTACAAAGTCCAACAACTTGTATCTAGCTTTGTTATCTGCCCTAGAAGGCTGAATGTCATCCAAATTACTGCAACCAATATCACTGGCATTGATTTGTCTGTGTGATTCAATATCAATTGTTAGTGAAAGTTATCTATTGCCTATACATCAAAAATCTATAACACTAATCAGTTCAACCAAATGCATGCCATATACGTGTCTGATCTCAATGTTTGGAACATTCATATCGTTCACTGTTTAGGATAGTTGGATGTTTTGCCACAAGGACACATGTTCTATGTGGCTAAAAAACAACAAGAAAATGTGCTATATGGGGGCATTTCAGGTTCTTGCCTATGGATCATAGTTATTGGAAGAATAGAAAAATATTCAATGACATAATTGAAATAAATATAGCTTGAACTCTTCTTTCAGACACAAAAATGATGCATGAACTGACAGATACATATATCTCTATTGCTACTGAACTTATTCTCCCTTGGAACTGGAAGAAGAAGAAGAATTTTTTTTTGTTGCCTTATTGGAAGCATGATTTGCTTTATCATAACTTGAATGTCATGCATAACGAGAAGAATGTATACGATATCATTGGAACATTATTGAACATGGATAAGAAGTCAAAAGATCATCTCAATGCTAGATTTGATATGCAGACAATGAATATACTTTTCTATGAGCAAGAAAGACAAAATTATATTTTGCAAAGTGTTAAAGAATATAAAAGTTCTATATGGCTATTCAATAAACATCTTTCAATGCGTACACATAAAAGACCATAAGATTTTAGGCCAGAAAAGTCATGACTGCCATGTGTAAATATATCAATTTCTTCCTTTGGCACTAAGAAAGACATTACTGAAGAAGGTTAGTGCAATACTTATTGAATACTGTGAGTCTTTCAAGGTACTTTGCTCGAAGGTTGTGAATGAGAATGAGCTACAAGAACTGGAAGAACATATTGTTTTGATATTATGTAATCTATAAAAGATTTTTTCTCTCATTTGTCGATATCATGGTGCATTTACCAGTGCATCTAGCACAAGAGTTTAGGTTAGGTGGGTTAATTCAATATCAATGGATGTATCCCATTAAAGAGTATAAAAAATAATACTTTGTAAATGCAATATTATTGTGATTCATTAATTAATCATGAATTATCATTGATTATAATCGATGTAGATATATTTTAAGTACTTATATAAGCTGAAAGAATTTGTGCGCAATAGAAGTCAATCTGAAGGTTCTATCATTAAGGAAAACTTGGCTAAAGAAAGATTAACATTTTACTCTAGGTATTTACAGGGTGTTAAGACAGTTCGATAGGCTAGAAAGAAATTATGATGAAGATGGTGGTGTTGTAGTTGAATGTAATTCAATGTTTCAAAGGGGTTGTACATTGGGCACAAGTGAATCGTTTGGTATTTCTCCCTCAACATGGCAACAAATCCATACTTACATTCTACTCAATCATAACTCTATAATATTGTATCTTTAGTAAGATTATGATTGTTTTTATATTCAATTGTGTTTTGCAATTTTTTTAAATAGGTCCTTAATGTTTGGACAAAATTTTGGATGTGTAGGCAATACTTAATATCACTTTGGAGTCAATGCAAACTTGAGCTCATCCATAAAACCAACTTTCAAACATGGTTTCAGGACTATGTAAGAAATTATTGCCTTGTCCTCTAGTACATTTTTTGTTATTACATTTATGTAATATGTTTAATTACTTTTGTAACACAATAGATTCATCAACTATGTGAAGAAGGTACCAACTATCAACTTCAACACGAGTTAGTATGGCTTGTGCAATATCCTCGGAAGGTTGCAAGGAGATACATGGGTTTTGTTGTAAATGAGTTTCGGTTTCATACAAAATGACATGAAAAAATAAAGAATTTCAAAATAGTGGTGTCGTTGTCAGTGCCCAACCTTCAAGTCATTCAAGTACAAGAGATATAAACCTGACAGTTGGTGCTATCAACTAATATGGATATGTTACTGACATTATTGAAGTTGAATATTATGGATACGAGATTTGTTTGATTCAAGTGTGAATTGTATGATGTCCTCAGTCCCCATATAAACGGGATAAAAAAAGATGAATTTGGTTTCACATTTGTCAACATGAACTTGCGTTGCATGGAAGATGAACCATATGTATTTGCATCTCAAGTAGAGCAAGCCTTCTATATGCAAGATCCTACTGCTGCAGATTAGCAAGTTGTCTTTAGAACAAAACCTCAAGATTTATTTGATATGCGCAACAAATAGGTAGGTGAATTGCACGACATAAATGACGATAATCTGAAACCATATTGGTCTAGTAAACCACCTGTTATTCAAGTTGTCTACAGTATACCCTATTTGTCATTGGCGTTTTTGCAAGAAACCCTGATGTATGCTCTATATTAGCAGTTCCGTAGTCCTAACATGAGTCTTATGTAGACGGTTCACGTGTGTGGAAAGCGCGCGCACACACACACACACACACACACACACACACACACAGAGAGAGAGAGAGAGAGAGAGAGAGAGAGAGTTGACATGATCAAAGAACCCCCTAGAACAGAACTAATGAAGTCGCTTCGTATTAGCAATATACCCAAGTTCATTATTGTGTTTTTTAAATAGGATAAAATACACAATATACACAACTATGATTAGTCAAAGCATAGTTTTCTTAAAGCATTGTTAGTACTTTAAGTGAACCATTCATTTGCCATACATAATTAACATATACAAACCTTCACTTTTCTTATGTTGCTTGACATGAGAATCAAGCATCATTACTCCTTATATGTATTTTTTTTTTGAGAAGGCAAACATTCATATTTTATAAAAAATTTCACAACATATACAAAATATATTTACAATACGTCAAAAGAGAGATAGAGTCAAACAACGAGATGTTATGAGAAGGCCTTCTCGGAGCCATTAAATGCGAGTTGAGCCATGAGTGCTAATCTAGAACTTTGAAATTCTTCTAAGATCCATTCATGATTGAAAAAGCATAATATGATGCATTAAATTATGTTGATATAAATGTTGCATCATTTTTATTTCATTTATGTTTAAATAATTTTAAATACATATTATGATGCATAAATGTGTGATGAAGTAAATGTATACTTCAACTGTAAATTCATGTAATTCGTATTACAAACATGGTTATTTTTTAAAATGCATGTTGATGCATATTGCATAGCATGAAAATTTTTATGGGTATTGATCCAAAAAAGTGTAACTTATTGTAAATTTTGGGCATATTGCATTTATTGTGAAAATGGCATGCATTGAGAAAATGTTTTTAAAATTATAAGAAAAGTTGCACTAATAATTTCAAGCTTGTCATATTGAGAAATGGTGGATGAGCGAGTCGGTCAAATGTGAGCCGGTGTTTGCACCAATCCTTTAGAATTTCCAGTAGTCTCTGTGAGGAGTAATTCCCAACACCGGGTAGTATTGACAAGTTTCCAGTAGTATCTGTGAGGGGTAATTTCCAACACCAGGTAGTCTAGATAAATTTTCCTATGAGGATGAAAATCGAAGATTTAGGATCCCCGTGAGGATGAAAATCCAAGATTCGAAAAATTTTAGGGACAATAGATCCTTTCCCTCAACCACGGTGAATTAGGGGGATTGTCGGGCTCGGCTAAAAGAAGTTGGTAGTCCAACTATGTACGTGTGTTTAGCAGTTGCACTACGATCATAGCCAGTTACAAAAATCCTTGATGAAGGTTCCTTCACTCTGGTGTCTCTACTAGCTAGGGGTAAAATCTAAAATGAAATATATGAATGAACACCCCCTAAAGGTACGAACACTCACAATGTACCAAGATAGTGGTGCCTCGGGTGTTGAATCAAGATAATCACTTAATTATGTGAAATGTTTGTTAGCATGACATTTAATCCAAAAGCAATTTAATTTGAAATATGATAATATGATTCATGCATATAGGATATGCATGTAGATACATAATTATCTGTTTAATTAATTATTTAATTTGGTTATGCAAATAATTCTTTATTGATTATTTAGATTAAATTGTTTTGGTTATACACATAACTCATAAGGGATTGTAAGATGCAAGAAATTCCTTATGATCATTCAAAAAATTTCAAGTATTTAGATTCAGTTCAGTTAAAGAGATTGTCATGTGAAATGAAATAAGAATATATATTAAATGTAGAAGAACATATAAAAGAGATGTCTTATGTATGAATATTGTGTAATGTCACATATTTTTTTATATATGTGATTCTATTCATACTAGAGACCCAATAGAGGTCTACTAGTACATATTCTGATATTAAGTTGGCTCACTTGTTTTTATTAAAAAAGATCAGGTTCACAGAGATGAACAAAGGAATACTATATCACATGAGGACTCAACATAAATTTTGGTATAGATTAGGATAATTTGAACTGTCTCTAAGTCTTTGTATTTTTGGCTTATATAAACTCTAATATTTATTCAATAGAATGAAATGTTTTTGAAACGATTATTATGGTTTGATTTTCAACCTGTGATATGTTCGAAGATCATAACAAATTTTCTATTTTAAAAAGAACTTTCGTTGTGTTATAAAAAAATTGGTGAAAATTTTAAGTTTAAATTTTTGGGGCATTATATATATATATATATATATATATATATATATATATATATATATATATATAGAGAGAGAGAGAGAGAGAGAGAGAGAGAGAGAGAGAGAGAGAGAGGTGGCTATGGGGTCGCCAAAAAAAAGAGATGACAGGTGAGGCCACTGTAAAGGTGGTGCAGAATAGGGAAAAGGTTAGGTGCAGGTCTCAGATGGTAATAGAAAATTGTGGGTGAGAGCATCATTGGTCATGTGGAGGTGGAGATGGTGGCACAGGTAAGGACTCTGTATGTTCATGGATCTTAGGTCAAGACTCTTCCTTATATGTATTGTTGCTATTAAATTTTCAATTTTTAAAGAAACATGCTTGAACTCTGGCTGGGATTTGGAATCATCATCTTCTTCTGATCACTAAATATATCAACTTTTTTTATTGAACAACTGATTAATAAACTTGTGCTAGTTAATTAGTACCTCATTGCTTCCAAGTTGTACCCCGCCACTTTTCCCAGTTAGTCCTCGTGAGGCATGCATGGAGATCGGTGGACTACCTGAAGATTAGCTATTGAGAGAGAGAGGGAGAGATTATGGGTGAAAAATCTTCTGCTTTGATGGTGTTCATAAGTAGATTATAGTTACTCATGGTTGCATTTTCTATTGGTGGAAAAGACAAAAAAAGGGAGAGCGAGCTTCACTTACTGGACACTACCATGATCTATCCGAAGGGAGCTTTGGTGGATGTGGATTGTCAACATTCTCCTTCATCAATCGACGCCTTCGATGAGCCCAGGCCTTGAAGTTGAGAAGAGAGCAGGACCCTTGAACTCCATAGAGACTGAAATGTAATATCACATGTAGTGTTATAGTGTTGTTGTGTAGCACTCATCACACTACCATGAATCTTTATAGACTTTTGAGAGAAGTCTGTAGTGAGAGGTTACCACAATTGGTAGTTACCTTGTATGAGCAATTGGGATGACTGTCGTGTAACTCGCATGATGTAGTCGTGTCAAATTGGGTCACATCAGGTTGGATATGATCCATATTCTAACATTCTTTCACTTGACCATTGACACGAAAATGCACTTTATTAAGGTTTTACTGTGATCTCAATTCAATTTCTATGTGGGTTCACATGCTATCCTGTATCACAAGAATGAATTATACGAGTCGTGAAGATGAACATCTCTATATGAAATATTATATTTCTATGTACTACAATATTATTCATTTTTAGTGTTTAGCATGATAAGAATACCTTTATGAATAGGTTGGTCTCTAACCCATTCTATTAGACTTTTTAATATTGCTATTATGTTATTCTCTCTTTTCAAAATGAGAGACCCTTTACACAAAATAAACAATAAACAAAACCATAGAGAATCAATTTAGTTTTAAAAATGTGATCATGTAAAATCATAATGTATTATCATACATCAAAAGAAACCAAATAAACTCATCCTCATTATATGTTGGGAATACAAACCCGATGCTAGCCCTTTAGTAAGAAGATCTCTAACATTTATAGAAGTCATTTAAAGTGAAAGATCGATACATTAGATCAATGCTATGAAAGAAGAGTTTGACTTTATGTCAAAGAAACAAGTGTAGGCCTATAATCCGATGTTGGTAGAAAACACAAAAAAAGAGAGAAAGAGCTCCACTTACCGGATGTTGTCATGATATATCTGAAGGAAGCTTTAGTGGATATGAGTTGTCGACATTTTTCTTAGCCAATCGATGCCCTCGATGAGCCCAGGCCTTGAAGTCGAGAGGAGAGCAGGACCCTTGAACCCCAGAGAAAGTAAAAAATAATATCACATGTAGTGTTGTTGTGTAACAATCATCACACTACCATGGGTCTTTATAGAATTTTGGGAGAAGACGGTTGTGGGAGGCTGTAGTGAGAGGTTACCACAATCAGTGGTTGCCCTGCATGGACAGTAGCGATAATTGCCCCGTAACTACCATGAGTTATGCTATCCTGTGATGTACCCGTGTCAAATATTCCAACATTTTTCACATAATGAGTTTGTCTCTTGAGTAACATATATACCCCTTAAGATATTGCAACCTTTTTATTTAAAAGCATAATTATGTCACTTCTTTGAGAAAAAAGCACACCTAGGCATGCATTTAAATTTAAACAAGTGAGTTCTGTAATTAAAATTATTATAGCTAACATAGCTATTGCTTATTAATATCTCAAGGTCCTAATCGTCATCCTGGTAACCTCTTCAGTTTTTCATCATCATAACATTACAAGCAGGGTATCCTCATCATGGAACAGCAGTATGACCACCAGCACCACAACCATCATAATCATCATAAGCTGATGTCCATGGCTCACATGCATCAAGCATCCATCATTATCATGACCATCATCAAAGTAACAACATAAATACACCCACAAGGGTTCAACAAACCTGGCTAGGTGGGTCGGCTTAAGGCATTCAAGTTGAAAGAGGGCACGAGTTTGATACCCGAGATGCCCATCCCTTGCCCTAATGCAAAAGCAGTAGGCTCCCTGGTGGGCAAGAGGGGTTGCCTTAGGGGTTTTAATGGTTTAGGGGTGGGTCATATCGTAATCTCTCCCAAGCGTGCTTCCCTGTTAATGGATTAATCTGGGAACAAGGGAACTACTAGTGATTAACTTTGCAGCACAGGCATAATCATTAATTAATCAATTGGAATTTTAACACAATTAAAAAATTAATTATCAGACGTTTGAGCTCCGACCAAAGTACGGTACTTCTATGAAGAACTTAATTTGAAAATGAAAGACAGATGAGAACATTACCATATTACTCCCAAGGCCAGGTATCCTCCCCACTCCTCATTTTGCTTTTTGTATTTAAGAGAATCGATTAGACTTGGATATTCTAACGAAAGAATTCATTTGATAAGGTGGAGAATTTTGCTTTGTAATAGCGTGAACATGCATAGTTTTGATAGATTCTACAATAATTAAGACAGTATTCTATGAAAACAAGTCTAGTCCATGTCAAAGTACATGAGATCTCCAAATTAATTAAAGTTGATGCTTCATTGCAAAGGAAAACTATAACTTCTACGCCTTTATGACTTTTGCACCACTGTTATTCTCCAGGTGAACACTTAAAACATGCACCTTTCTTGATTCCCCATAACATCAGAAATGTAGCAACAGAATCTAAAAAGCTGGATCATCATGGTAAACGATTCAGAATAATGTGTAAATGAAAAGATGCATCAATGCTAGAATTGAATGTATTTAATAGTTTAAAGTGTTCAGCTCCAATTGAGGTACCATCAAGCAACGTTTTGTTTTGTTTTGTTTTGTTTTTCGTTTCTTGAAGTCGAGGAACGTTCTTACGACAGGGGTCACTTAACGGGCCTGCCTCCCTATCAAGTAAAAGTCTAAGAATAGAGCAATATGTCTACCAATTTCAGTGATGCAATGTAATAGGACAGGTAAAGGAACCTATATATGGTTGTTTGGGCTCAGCTCGTTAAAGATGAACCCATGCTCATGCTTTGCTCGTGAACTTGTCATGAGCCGAGACCAAGCTCATTACAATCTGAGGTCTGCCAGTCAACCATGAGCTGAATTGTATTACAAAAAAAAGTACGCTTTTAAAGTATATATATATATATATATATATATATATATATATATATAGGAAAATGAAAGCCTCCTCATTGGATGTTTTATTAGATTTTTGATATTTTTTTCAAAATTCTGATTGTACAGATGTAATCTATAATGCTTGTTTTTATAGGAATCAGTTCTTGGTGCATTTAATTCCAATGCATATATAGGTTTTTATAAGTCTCAAAATCAACGGCGCACAATTTTCATGAATTTTCAAAACTCCAAATATCAATTTTTCTATCCAAAATGCATGATCCATATGTCAATTTATTGTAAATCAATCATGCTGAACACATCTGTACGGTCAGAATTTTGAAAAAAAAAAAAAAAAAACTCCATAGGAGAGGTTTGGGAGGATTTTCCTTGGGGAGTCTTTCATTCTCCTATATATATATATATATATATATATATATATATATATATATATATATATATATATATATATATATATATATATAACATTTGCTGGTGGGTAAGGAATCCACTAGTTAGAACACACAAGGGGATATTGTTTTGACAAAATCTTACCTCAATGTGTTGAGCATTGTCAAAATATTAATCAACTCATGGATCATAGTTTTTCAACATAAAAATATGTTTTCTTGAGAGAAAAGAATTTGGTGCATTGTAGGCTGTTGATTTTTCAACCCTCCTAAAATCTGATATACTTTAGAAAAACATAATCCAAAAGTCAGTTTCTATTAAATAAACTTAATATATTAGATCACATCAGTTGAACCGAGCTAAATCCCCTTGTTCATGTTCAGCTTGTATATGCTTTCCAGACTGCTTGTGGCATGACAGGCCTAGCTCACTTTACGAGTCCCAATAAATGTTTGAGCGAGCCAAACGACCCGAACTCCGCGAGCAGCTCACCTCGTTTGCCAGCCCTTGCGATCTAGACATTTAGCATATCATGGTTTGGAAAGAAAAAAAGATTCATTAAGCATTTATCATATCACGAAGTGATTACGAGTTAAGATTGCATGTTGCGAGGCTGATAAGGAAGAATAATTCTGTACACCTGGATGGAGCCAAGTGCACCCAGTTGTGCACTGTACGTTGTTGCAAAGAGTCTTGGTAACAGAACCTCTTATGTTCTAGAGCAGATGGAACTTATAAATAGTGGACCCACCCATGTGTGCGTGCAGTTAAACGCAGATCTGAGGGGTGTCAGCTCTAGCATAGGCCCTTGTCAGCGCATGCATAATATCACAACTCGGTTAAACTCTCTCTCTCTCTCTCTCTCTCTCCCCAAAAGGATATGGACAAAAGGTATAAGATGAATATGTCGAACAGATGGGATTCATTCTCTTTTGCAAGTATAGCATCAATCATGATATTCCTACTTATTAGCCTCCCATTACTCTAATACAGCTCTCTTTTTTTTTTTAGATAGCAGTTTATGGTTTTGCATGTGGATTCTCTCCTAGCTATAGAGAGAGAGAGTCTTTTTGCTTTTGGTTTTGTCTTGCACAGACCTTTGAACCGATGAGACGCCATTGTAACGCTCCATATGAAAGATATGGAAGATCTCTCTCTCTCCCCTTAGAGAGAATAATGAATACCCAGAAAAAGGAAGAGACAGTGGGGCACCCTGTGAATTCCACTACCACATCAAATATATATAAAATTAGCAAAAGTTAGTTCCCCTCATAAAACCAGCTCTACACTCCCCAATTCCGGAATTCAACCATTCTTTATTGTTTTCTAAATCATGCGGTCGCTTGGTTTTGTATGCATTTATCACGGACACATTCCTCCTTTTCTCCCCACACTTCCCTGATAAGTTTAGCCATGTCTCTAAAAACCAAAAAAAAAATCAGATGCAAGTTTACAGTTTTATTATCATTGTTGTTCAGATATTTTAATCAGAATTATTACATACTAAAAATTCTCTCTAACCAACCTCAAATATTGTCCATCCAGCATCATTCACCTGTAGCTGTCCCAACAAGCCCTGTCCCTTAACTGTCACCTTTTCTTTTTTTCGCTTTTGAAACCAAACGTTACAGTCATCCTTCTGATTTCCTCTTTTTCTTCCCTCTCCTTTTCCCTTTTCTCTTTCTCATTCTCTCTCCCTCTTTTTTTCCCTTGTTTTCATCTCCTTCTTCATTACTTTTCTTTCTTCAACTTAATTGTATTCTTTCACAACTTGCTTTGGGATGAACCCAACTTGTAGAGAATTAGTTCCTTTAATTCTTGTTTCTTGCTTTTTCTCTATCTGTAATTCCCTCCAAAAGTTGGTGTCCAGAAATCGGCTGCTGTCTCGCTAATCACCGGGAATGTACTGGAGATTGGAACCAGGCATAGTCCTCTACTTCTCAGATCCTGTTTGGGTCCTTCATGGTCCTTTGATTTATCAGGATTCTGCAATTGAATAACAAGAAACTATTCTTTTTTTAGCATTGAGACAAAGTATTCAATTTTTAAAAAAATGGCAATAACAGGCATAAAAACTATGTAACAAATATTACATGATGTATCCGTGGCAGAAGTGAAATAAGCACTATACAATTGCCACAGCATGCTTCACCCTAGCCCAAAAAGAAAGGTAGAAAAGTGGCAATAGTTTTCAAGATTATCTTTTTTAACTACCTGGGGATGTTGATGTTGCATCTGAACTCCACTTTTCATGTATGGATTGCTTAGCGTCTGCAAGTATAAAGTGCTAAAGTTATAGGTCTTTTCTTCCATTATGAATGCAAATAAGTTGGTGTGAAAATTTCTGCTTACATTGACTTGATCATGGAGGTATTTGATGTACTGAATTGCTTCATGAAGGACTGATGCTGTATCAGTCTAAGAAAACAAAAAAAATATATGGAATTAATGAAAGAATGAAAGCACTTTTTGCATATTCATGAACTAGAAGAAAAAAAAGAAGAATAAAAAGGAGAGAGAAAGAACATAGATGGTTTCAACTTTCAAATATATTGATGAGAGAAAGATGGTGAAGCAAATCACCTTTCCGAAGGGCGAAACGAGCTGCTGCAGAGCAGTAATTCTGTCACCCAATTTCTCCTTACGAACCTGTTAAAGCGAAAGAACGATATGAATTTTTAATGAGGATCATATTCAAACATGTCTCCCTTCTATAGAAAAAAATGCCTCTTTAATTACCTTGAATGTTGGTAATGGTGATGGTGTTTCCAATCTGGGCCTTTTGAATGTTGATTCAATATTGCTACTTTTCTTCACGTCTGATGAGCTTGCATCACCAGTTTCTTCAGAATTCCTCTGAGAAAACAACCAAAAAAGAAAGAAACTTTAAAGAATACAATTTACTGAAAACAAGCCCAAAACCACAAGGGTTGCGCCCATCGGTTAGGGGTGACTTGTGAACATCACCAAGTTGATAGGATGCCTCAAGTTCGAAACCGAGGCGGTCGGGGTTGGGGGCGTGCCACTTGCGGCAAGGTCGAAGCTGACTTTAGGTGGACAGGATTTTTCCCTTTGGCGTAGCCAAAAAAAAAATCTATATATGTTTCTCCTGTTATTACCTTTGGCATGATATTATGGATATTGGGCCTGTCTTCAAATGTTGGAGCAAGAAATTGTGAAGATGAGGAAGCATATAGAGTTGCTCGAACCTCAGCTGCCATGGTCGTTGATGCATTCCAGAAAGGAGCATTGTTTGAGAACTGTAATTGGTTGCTAAGTTGCTGTTTGGGTGGTGATGAAGATGAAGAAGATGCTGGTTTGAGAAATTCTGGGAACTTAGACCAAGAAGGAGAGAACTCATCCGAAAGTAATGACTGTGAATTCAAACGGTAGTTCATAGATGGAACTCCTGACAGTTGAGCTTCTTGATCAAGCAGTCCCTGCACCATAGTTGAAGGATATCCATAACTGCTGATGTTATTCAATGGAATACTCCGGCCGGCGACCAAACACTCTCCGGGGTTCAATCGTTGTTCTAGACCAAACAAGTTGTGTTGATGTATTTGCTTGATCGTGCTCATGTTTGAGTCCTGCCCAGTAGCCCAATCCTTTTGGAAGTGGCCAGAGGGGATCAACGGATCGTGCCGGAAAACTGGCCGGGAGTTCAGGTCTTCATCTTGAAGCATCGCCTGCATGCTGCTGTCTGCTCTTCCACCACCACGCCTGCATGGGAATCAACATATTGTCAGTAAGAGTATTAGATACAATTCACAGTAGAAAAGTAGGCCATGAGTTGAACATAGCATATTCTTGAGCAATTTTCCAAATTCTTATGGTTCTAGAATATAACAAGATCCTTCATCTTTAAGTGATGACAAGCAGAAGCAATTGAAGTACAAATATATGATTAAGATGCCATTAGTAAAAGATTTATTCTTGGCAACACATCATCAGATCTTATATGCCATGCCAATCATAGCCTATATATGTACAATATGGTAATGAAATAATGATTTTTTTCACTATTTGCTTGAGATCCCTTCAAAGCTAAACAATAGTGCTTATTATGGTTTCTCCATTTATCACCACAAAGGCTTTAGCTCCTGTCGAATATAAATAATAAATTTCAAAATTCTATCACCCATTTGAATTCTAAACCATGTACAAGATCATATTGAAAAGATCACTTCATGGGCAACAAATTTTAAAAAATTCCTTCAAAAACAAACCACATCTCTGGTATTAGACTAAAATATTTCTCTGGAATAAAAGAAAAGACTAAAATGTATAGTTCTTCATGAATAATCAGAACCAACTGAACAAAAATTTCAAATTATTCCTACTCAAAGATTTGGGTACCTCGATGACTGATATATGTATGGTACTGATTTTCCGAAAAATAGTTAATAAATTGTTGCAATTTGTTTTCAGATACGTGTCACGTTTGCGATCTTCAAATATCGATCAAAGACTTCATTTTTTTTTACTGAACCTTCAAATTTTTTATTCAGATTGCTTAAAAAATATATATACACAGATCAAAGATAGAATTCTGTTCATTTTGATTAGTAAATCTTACATTTTTTTTTCCTCTTAGTTATCCTTAATTTACCTAATGAATCATAACATTTCACAAGGCAATTGCACTCTCCATGGTGTTATTTCAATGGAGAAAGCGAGAAAAAAAAATACTGTAAATAACTCAAGACCACTAGCTCTGATATTGCTCATACTCACATCAAGGCATGGCTCCAATCCGGCACCACTGGTGGTGATGAAAGGCCGAAACCGAGCAGTTGCAAGGACGAATCCATTAGCACGCCACTCGAGTCTGGCTTATGAGCCTCGGCAAACACCATGGGACCACCTCCAGACATCGAGGCCGAGTGGTTGTCGATGGATTCCTCGCCGGACCTTGCCTTCATCTCCGTGATCTCCGACGACCAGCCGAAGCTGCCGACCTCGCTCATGGCTGTGGTTGCCATGCACGCCGATGCCGAGGTCCCGCCATATTCGCCGCCGCTCCTCGCCCACCAATTGCCGCTGCAGACTCCGCTGTGCATATCCTCCGCCATGGCCACCACCTCCACCTCTTCTCCTTCTTCTTTCTCTCTCAAGCTCTTTGTGTTGATTTGTTTGTCCGAAACTGGCGGTCTAACGAAAAAAGATGCGACGAGTGGTCCTATATATATAATAGAGGCGCCAATCGTACGGTGGGTGCTGGTTGACAAATCTCAGCCCATCATCACATCAACCTTTGATGATCATACACCATTATTCAAGAGAGAGAAAGATGAGTGAGAAAGAGATGAGGCTTTGAAATTCCTTTTGCCTTCTCCATAAAGCGATGTGTATTTTTTTTTCTCTTCGTTTATTTTATTTTATTTTTCAACTCTGCTTTTTGTCATTTTATTATTCTCCATCTTTTTTTAGTTTGCGGTATTTTTTTGGACAAATTTTTATCTGGTGCCACGTCATCGTTACAAAATCCTCTGTTTTAGAGAATTGCAGAAAGCTGCCAACGTATCAGCTTTTTACAATATAATGCGCCAACTTTTTCGGTATTACATCTAACTGCCTTTTTATGTCAAATCATAGCCACAATATCACTTCACGCGATTTAAAAAAGCTATACAACTATTGCATCATTAACATAATATCTATTTATATATTTTTAATATTTCAATGTTTTCCTTGTATTTTATATATTTTTTTTATATGTTTTTAAAATTTAAATATATCTATATCTTCCCAAGATTTTCTCAAGAAAAAAAAATTTTAATTTTTTTTTTTTAGATTTTCCTTTCGGAAGAAAATCTCGATAATGAGATCTGTGACCATATGTCAAATACGTTTCAGAGTAGAACATTAAGTTTTTGTATTTTTCCTCTAAAAGAATTTGTATTTTTGATAAAATTATTCATCTTATGCATTTTGGTTAGAAAAATAAATACCAACTATATTTTAATTATTTGGCTTAACTAAAAAGCGGGCAACTGAGTGATTTCGGGACATGTTTATCAAAACAGCAGTTGAGTGTAATAACCAAGAGTTTATTCACTTTTATAAATATCTAATATTAGGCCTCTTTTCTGTAATTTACTCTTCCTCCTCTCTTTCATCATAGAGAATAATTGAGTATTGATTGACCCTGCTTTTTTTGTTAATTACAAATACTTTAAAATAATATTGAGAATGGATTGACTTGACAATGATACTGTGGCATGTGGTTAGGGGTGTCAATGAGTTGGGTTTGACCTCGATCCGACCCATTCCAAACCCTGTAGGGTCAGGTTTGGTGATAAATAAGAAAGCTCAATTAGAATCCGTGTAGGACCTGAAGGGCCTGATTAATATATTGAGCCGGGAATGGTTTGTGAAATTTTATACCAGAACCGGGCCTAACTCCAAAGGTCCCATTGATATATGGAGTTTGGTATGGTTTGTAAAATTTCATACCAGACAAGGGTTCAACTGGAGTGCCCATTAATTAAGATCTACAAATTTTCAACGTAAAAATGATAAAAAAATATTATTTTATCAGGTATGGTCTGAGTTTGGTTCATGTAATCCTTATAAGATCTGGGTATGGCTTTTCTTATGGTGTGTCTGATTAGACTCTGGTCCGGACCCGATACCATAATCTCAAATCAGTTTTTGGGACTGGTTTCACCTTAGTTGGAACCAAACCCGACTCATTGACACCACATAGTGTCATTTGGATTGCTGTCTTTTTGTGTAATTACAAGATGGCCCTTGTTTTTCTGGTAACCAGGTTGGTGAAAAGGGCGGTTGGCAGTTTCAGTAACCATTTCCTATTTGGATGTTTTTCCCTAGTTGAATTGATGAGTTTTGGCATGAACCAACTCCAGACCTAGATGACTCAAAGTTCGTCTGGGGCTGGAAGACTTTGGAAACAGCGAGCCAACTTTGTGCAATGTTTGGTGTGTACGTATGTGATTCGGGCCCAACATGAACAAGTTCATGACCTTGGTCATTTTTACCTGGTATGTAAATGCATTCTAGTTCTCAAAAGGTCTCTCTAAAACATCAATTTTAATATAACATTCAGGGAAAAGGGATTGGAACGACACACTCACTGTGCTTACTCTCGGTCAAGTCAGTTCAGTGACTCATGAGCAACTAGACTCGGGCCCCTCGTCAGCGTGGAGTCAAGTGAGGCCATAAGGGGCCTTTTGATTGTGCAGATATAACTGCATAGAACAAGCCTGTTTGGACACTGTTGGCCAGGCATGGAGGTGTATTGTACAAGTCGAGTTTTTTTCTCAGCAGGTGTTCCATTCTCTTTTTTTTTAGTTTTTGTCCCAGGTGTCCTAAACATTACTGCTCTTGGGAGAGGGGTGAAACACCACCAGACACGGTTGTCCGAGCAATCAAATTAACGTCCCCTAAGGGTATGTTTGAAACACTGCCCTTCACCCAAAATGGGACAAAATGGACCATGAGAGACGGTGATTTTAATAAATGTTGGATGTTGGAAACAGCGTCCGCTGCATCCTTAAAAACCTGTTCCTTTTGTAACACTCTTCTTGTTACAAAAAGAATAGGACATGAGAACACGTTTAAAAAAAAAAAAATCGGGGGTAAGGGTCCCCAACTCTCTATCTTTCTTTCGCAGCCAGGGGCTCACCGGTGCCAGGGTCACCGACGTCGGAGATGAGGCTATTGTCAAGAGGCAGGCGACACCGCCGGGGATGAGGCCACCGGCATGGTTTTTTCTTTTCTTTCTTCCTCTTTTTTTCTTTCTTCTTCTTCTTTTATTTCGGTTTGAATCAAATTTCTTTTTAGGGCATTTTTAGATTTTCATGTGTGAGGGTTTTCTTAGATTAGGGGTTTTTTGTTTGATTTTATTGATTAGGGTTTCTTCTTCTTTATTAAGTTTTTTTTTCATTGATTAGGGTTTTGTCTTGTTTTTCATTCTTTCCCCCATCAAACAACGGATATTTGTTGGACTTGAAACAAAAAGAACATAACCAACGTTCTTTTCCGTTCTTTTTGTTCATTTCGCTCAACCCTAAACAAACGATCAAAAATACCCTAAAGGATAAAGTCATAGAGTTAATGCTAGAGCAATAGACATGAGAATTCACTAGGTTCAGTCAACTTGGTGTGTGTCTCATGACTTGAAGAACTCATAAGGCTTAGTCAACCAGGTGAAGTCCTTCAGTGCCGCGCCAAGATCTGTGTTCATACACATAGTCTGTTAAGTTGTTTGAATCTTGACCAAGTCAACACCTCTTGATTTGGTCAAAATATTTGACACTAGCTAGGTGCACCCATCAAGACTTGCCGAGCCATTTATATAGGCAACATTCATGTCCAATCAATAAGATGAACCTAGTGGCCTGTTGAAATTGTGTTGGCATTACCCAATCGAACCTAATCGGAAATTGGCTATTTCGATTTGGAGTCGGATTCAAATTCATATGAAAAAAAAAAGTATAAGAACCGAATCCAGATCTGGCTAGCTTAAATTGCTAATCATATACAAATATGATGAAAAACACTGTATTGAATCTGACTGACTATTGATTGATTCTGCTTACTGAATCCGACTAAACAGATCGGATTCGGTCAGAATCTGACCCAAATCCAAAACAAAATCTTATAAAAAGATATAATATAAATAAATAAAACTGCAAAAGGGCATTTCAGTCATTTCTCCTTTCACAGTCGGTGCACGGGAGCCTTCTCGGGGCGAGGCGGCGGGGCTTGGCTGACGTCAGGCTTATGACTACGGAGGAGACGGGGTAGGGTCAACCTGGGGCCCAGCGAGGCATGCGCGCGTGCAGCAACACCTGGGCCTGCCCTTCCCAATGAAGTCAAAGCCTGAGAGCGACGGGTTGGCCGTCCAGCAGACCAACGAAATCATTCCCTTGACCACTCACTCTCTCTCTCTAAAACGCAAACGCACCCAGGGCTAGGTTAACTCACGTCCCTGGCTCGATTCGAAGCTAGCCGCCATGAGTGTTGAGCCCAAGGTTGTTAAATGCGATGAGGCGAAGCAAGGCGTTGAGCCTGCGCTTCGCCTCTGAGGCGTACGCCTCTCACAACTGGAATGGAAGTAAAGCGGTGGGAGGGGAGGCAGTAAGAGAAGGGCCACCCGCCCAGCTGGTACGGAAGCGAGGGATATGCCGGTCGTCCGGTGGTCGGACAAGACTCAGCAGCAGCTGCAGCAGCAACTCCGGTGGTCAGTGGTCACAACTGGTCGGAGGTTGATGAGGGGCGCATCACAGCAACGCCTCAGTACCTTGAGCGTGCGCCTCGCCTCTGAGGCGTACGCCTCTCACAACACTGGTTGAGCCTTCTTACTGGTCAGATTTAGCCGTCAAAGCCATGCTCTAGCCATGAATTAATCATGTATACAATAAGTTATATTTTGGAAATTAATTTCCTGAAAAATGCAATGTTCTTTCCACCATTTTAAACTTTTATAATGTGACAATATATTCAAAAATATCGAGTTATTATTGTGTAGACGATCCTTTCTTCCCAGTTTCGATTCCCACCGGGTGTGCGGCTGCCTTTCACAGGTGAGCTTTGTATGGGATTGGGTGTCGGTCAATGTTGTTAGTATCAGTATCGGCCCATAATCGTTGGGCCACCGATTCAGATGTATCGGCCCGCCCCCGATACACGGATACTCAACTGAATCGTGCTGTATCAGCCCAAAAGTAATTAAAACTTATTATGTGTTAATCATAATGTGACATGTGTTAAAAAAATTAAAATAATATTAAAAAAGTATTATATATATATATTAAAAACTAGTCGATTCAGGCCTGCAGCGTATCGAATTTCCGCCGATACGATGCGTATACTGATAACATTGGTATCGTGACCCCACCTGCTTTGGTGGAAAACTTCATTATAAAAAAAAAATCATGATTCTTCAACTTTTCTGGCTACGGGTGGCCATTGTTTGTCACCTGATAAGTGGCTGCTACGATTCGTAATCAACTGGAGCGTTTCCTTACCACAAGATCGAAGCTGGGGGCTCTGCTTGTCTGGTAGGAGCAGCTACTGCACGTCACCTTGTGTTGGGACGTTGCAGGTTCAAAACCCAATGGAATAGTGGTATAACTGGCCTGAAGGGATCAGTCAAACCCGTACTTCTCAATGGGCGAGGAACCTCAAGGGTTATAGCAACCGGAGGCAGTGACTGGAGGGTTTTCCTTTGGTCTAATCTAAAGAAAAAACAATATTCACGATTTTTCGTAATGTTTTCATTTTTTATCGGCAAAATCTAAATTACTGTTCCTTTTATGTAACTCTATTTATTTTATTTTTACCAACATTCTTCAATGAAAAAAATTAAGAAAAATAATAACACGTCAACAAATTAAAGGGTAAATGCTGGCCGTTTAAAACGTTTGTCAATATAAGAAGAACATAATCCACGATTTTAGCGTGTAAGTATTTCTGCACCCTGTTGAGTAATGTGAAAGGTTGTATACAATTAATGTTTACATGTTGGGGGTGTGCTTCATACTTTTGCTTTAAGGTGATATACTTTTTCTATTGGCATATAATTATTCATAAAAGCTTTTGCTAGCATATTCAATTTTTATAATAAGGTAATGCATTCATTAGTCACAAACCAATCGTGTATTTTAATATGGGCAAATAGCTTTCAAAGGTGAGAGTTCCTCGTCATCAAAAAGAAAGAAAAAAAGGCACATAGCCTTTGCTAACAGGTCGCTACCATTTAGTGTTAGGTAAAACTGGAACGAGGGGTCGACGGAGCAAAATCTAAGCTATACATGAAAAGATTTGGCGTGAGCTGGTGCTGGAAGTTTGAGAAGTAAATTCGTGCACGTATTCGGCAGTGTTGAGTGTTGAAGGCTGCCAATTCAACCTCCGTCACCACCCAGGATCCCCTATAGATTATGTGTTTTGAGCTTTTTCAAAATCAAATAGGAGTATGTACATGGGTATCATGCATGGTTCTGGATATATATATATATATATATATATATATATAGAGAGAGAGAGAGAGAGAGAGAGAGAGAGAGAGAGCCGAACTATAATCATCAACATTACGAAACAGGTTCAACCAACATTGAACCTACCAGATCACCCACCAGGCCCAAGACATGCCAAGGAGCCCCCAAAAAGAAGGAAAAAAGAAGAGAGAGAGAGAGAGAGAGAGAGAGAGAGAGAGAGAGAGAGAGAGAGAGAGAGGGGATACTGCGCTAAAAGAAGATTAGTTTTGAATTATCATGGGCTTCGATATGGGGCTTTGGTTTGAGCCATGAGAAAACTACAAATCAATAACAAAATAAGCCTTTAAGCACAGCCAAGGATTGCAATGGGCATAATGAATGGTGACATTTTTTGGGATGATGGCAGCATGGTTGACTCGACCCAGAATCTCAGGAGTGGGTTTGTGATTGGAGGGAAGGTCGGTGTCTTAAGGCACAAAGCTCACTTTTTTTGTTCAGGGGAATGACATTAGGTCATAGCCATCCACTACTTTGGGAGTCTTGTATCTTGTCGTCTAATCCTCGAGTATAATGTTGGGTTTCCTTACTTAACATTGTGACTTTATTGTATATGACCCTGTTTTCATGTCCATGTCATGACCCAAATCATCGATGACTGTGGGACCCACCTTGGGCCACCATTGCTCTGAATTGTCAATTTTTGGCTGGTTGAGTTTTTATCTTATCACACACACTTATGTTGTTTTATTGTGCTTTTTTTTGTGCGATAGACAAAAAAACTATCTATGTAGGGGTGTCAATGGGTCGGGTTTGGTTCCTACTCAGGTAGAACCAGACCCGTCCCCAATTTTCGGGTATGATATTGAGTCTGGATCTGGGTCTAATCAAACTCACTATAAAAGAAACTATACTCAGACCCGATAAGAACTACACGAACCAGACCCGAGCCATATCCAGTAAAACAATATTTTTCGTTATCATTTTTACATTGAAAAATTATGGGTCTTAATCAAAGCTCGGGTTAGGCCCTGGTCTGATATAAAATTTCACAAACTATACCCGGCTCCATGTATTAATCGGACCTTCATGTCTGAACCTAGGTCTTAACTGGGTCTTCTTATTTATCACCATACCCGGATCCTATAGGGTTTGGTATGGGTCGAGTCTGGGTAAACCCAACCCATTACGCCCCTAGTTATATGGTCCATTGGCGCAAAACCTCAGGTTACTTTTGCCCACCAAGAAGTAGACCTAGCTTCAACCTCTTGGATTATTGACCCATGGGTTTTGAACTTGTGAGCATCATCGAGTTTAACTTGGAGTTTACTATGTCTTGTTGCATATCTGCATATACATAATCATGTATGCATGAATGAAGCACAATCATGCAAACAAGCATTTCTGCAATTGTATGTATGCATCTCATGTGTTCATGAATATGAATGACATCATCGTGACGTCCAAATGAGGTGGAGAAAGGAGGATACCACATGGCTAATGAGAGGTCCCCAAAATCTTTTGTTTGTAGAGGAACAATGGTGACCCACAAAAGGCACACGAGTCACATGCGAGTATCTGATATTGTGAGGTTCCCGACAGGTGCCAGTATGGGAGAGGACACGTGTCGATGCACATGGGTTGACCCTGGATCATTGTCAAGCTGACGTGCACCAATTGTGCTGAAAAAAGTCAACTGGGTCAAGTAAAACACGCGCCGCCCATGTTGTCTTCTTTGTCATTTTTCTGCTTTCTTTTTTTAGAGAGAGAAAGTAAACTCAAAATTTATTAAATAAGTAGGAAGAACTCAGGTCGATGAGGTATCGACCCCCAGTTTTACAAGTAGTTCAGGGCAGCGGGTAAAGATAGGGGTCATTTTTCTGCTTTCACAAAGTAAAATCAATTACATGGTGTAGAGAGAGAGAGAGAGAGAGATTTTCAGTAAAAAAAAATTGTGGGATATTCAATTATAGCTGCACCACTAGGTGGGGAGGTATGTGCCTAGTCCTTAGGTCTTTATTTTAGGGTTTAGATGAAGCATAAAAGAAATTTGTCTCCTTTCAGTTTTAGTTATACATTCATAGTGGGTTTAGATTAGTATCAAATGATATTACGACACAACTTCTTTAATATATTTATTATTGGGGTTGGCCTCCCTCCCTCTCTCTCTCTTTTGGTGAATTTGCTTTCTTACCTACCTAAATAAATTTATGATAGTTCATCTCACGCATGGCTCTATGATTATCTTTGATTAATCAAACATTCCCTTTCCCTTTCACTTGAATTATTAATGAACATGGAAAAAGGTTTCTTCCTTTTTTGTTATTTCAGCTGGTTCAAAGGCTGGTTAGCCATGGCTAGCTAACAATCGGCTCAAAACATCCAAAACCAAGCCTCAAATCTTTTTTCGTTTACATGAGAAAACTGACACCGGGTTCGGAAACTACTTTGCCGCGAAGTCCTGTCGAATTATGGTTGCTATGCCCGACAAGCATAACCAGGTCTTCGATTTCGGATGCGGTTTCTTCGAATAATAAATCAAAAATAAAAATTTAAAACCTTAAGGCTGCTTCCTTCACCTAGGAGAAAGCCTGCTGCTTCAGCCTTGTGGTAAGGAATTGACATTCTTTAGCTTGAACACATAAAGACGACTCGCTCAGCTTAGTGTGTACAACACATGTGGGCTAACACAAAAGCTGTTAGGTTAAACTATAATTATATATTGAAAACAATAACTTGGTGTATTTGGTCTGTCTTCCTTCAATAAAATCAATTGGTAATAAGTCAGAAAGGTCAATTCAAACTTCAACTAGTCTCCACTAGAGTTGACTTGCTGGGTCATTCCAGCGTGTTAACCTTATGTTCCTTGTAACCATGATGGAGATTGTTCCTTTACTTAATTCTCCATTTGAAAATTGACCTCATTCCACTCAAGTGGAAATATCAAACAAAAAAGAAGCCGCGTGGTATACTTCTTTATAATAAAGAAAGCTGTTAGGTTTCTGGACTTGTCCTAAGGTGGGACTCTTGGGAATGAGGTTGACATGGTTGTTTGACTCATGATGATATCATGGTGTACTAACTGGATCCCATCCCTGCTAAACCCTAAAAATACATGAGGCTTTGAGTCGCTTGTCCTATTGCAGTTCTCATTTTCATCCCCTTTATTTAATCTTTTATCTAGCCTTGTTTTCTATTGAAAAGTAGAGAACTGAAGGTATTAGAAGTAGTAGTGGTGTCAACGGATCGGATTTACCCAGACTCGATCAGTACCAAACTCTATAGGATCCGGGTATGGTGATAAATTAATAAAAAGACCTGATTAAGACCTGGGTTCGGAAGGTCTGATTAATACATGGGGCTGGGTATAGTTTGTGAAATTTTATGCCTGACTCGAGTCCGATTAAGATCTGCACTTTTTCAATGTAAAAATAATAAAAAATATTATTTTACAGGGTATGGCCCGGGTCTGGTTCATGTAGTCTTTAATGGATCCAGGTATAGTTTATTTTATGGTGGGTCCGATTAGACATGAGTCTGGACCCGATACCATACCAAAAAATCAGGGTCAGTTCTGGTTCCACCTGTGTCCAAACCAAACCTGACCCATTGACATCCTTAATTAGATGACAAATCGGTTTCACTCATCCCGTACGTCGTTCTTATCTTGGTACCCTTTCTTACGATTTCATTGAAATAAGTTGTTTTGATAAAATTGGACTCCATAGATATGATCTACAGAATTCATTTAGTGAAAATCGGCATTTAAATTACGGAAATCCGACTCATGTGCAGGATTTTTTTATATTAAAAACTCAATGTTTGGCAAAACATAAAACTTTTTTATTTAAAAAAACATATTTTTTTGCCAAAAAAAATATGATCCAAGTCAATTCATATTAAATTGACCATGCTGAATTCATCTATAAGGTCAGATTTGATCAAAACAACTTGCATAATAAGATTTAAGAGGAGTATGAAGATGGGGGATGATAGAGGGGATGAGTGGAACTGAACTGATTAGAAGAGGAGATTTTGAGTCGTTGTTTACATGATATTGGGCTTATAAACAGAGATGTCCCCCCTTATCCTGAATACGAGTACCAGTATTGGCACTTCCTTCTGAAAGGCAAAGCAAAGCAGGAGGCTTCCTAGGGTTTAAGGGGGTGACCATGAAGTTTTATGCCATTAGGACAGCGACGGAAGGTACACTGTGGTAAGAATAGCATGGCTACGTCTCTGATTCCAGGTGCAGTTTTTCTGTGTAATAAACAAAAAAAAAATTTAAAAGCCCCCAATTCATGTACTCCATCCACATTCAAGGAAATAAATGGTTGAGATTGTGCCATGTTGCTCGTTCTTGGTGACCAAGTACACTACATGACTTTAATCATGCGTACAAACTAAATAGTATGAAGTTGGTATCAACTTTTGATAGACTAAAAGATGAGCATTGACCCGAAGAATTTCTCTTAATTTGTTTGTTGTTGGCTTCATGATGAGGAGGTAGAGACGAGGAATAAGTTGGACCTACTCTTTACATTACTTTATCTATTCCCATTACTTTCTCTATTCTCATCATTGCAACCCAAAGAAGAAATATCCATCCATACAAGTTTGTCCACAAACAATTCTGTCACCTTTGATCCTTATGACCCCTTTGTCAGCTTTGCAACTTGATGCATGTGCCATAGCAATCTCACCAAGATCACAAAAGGATTTCACATTTGCCATGATGCACTCATATGGGAAAGACTCACCAAGGACCACAGATCAGGTTTTCGCGAACTGAATCTGAATCTGGGTGTATTCTCTGGTGTGCAAGGAGGACATGGTGTTTTACACTGATGAACTCGTTGAGCGAGATTATTGTATGTTGAGATGTGCCTTGAATTCCATGTTACAACCCTGACACATGTCACCTAAGGAAAACCATATTAAAAAAAAAATGGAAGTCTGTGGTGGTAGCTGAGGGACCGGGCGGTTAGTCCCATGACCGTAACCCACCACTAACTTTGTTGGGGGTGCGGGGCTGAAGCCCCCAAGGTATGGACCCAATCCGCTTGTAACAAGGACCTATAAATACTCCTTCAGGGTTTTTCTTGCTTAGGTAACTTTTTGTGAGTTACCAACGGGGGCTCAGTTGGTAAACACCACCTTGTGTTGGGATGTTGCAAGTTTGAATTCCAATGGTATATGGTTGTATAACTGTTAGGAGTCTGCCTAACCCCAGTTTTCTCTGTAAAAAAAAAAAGAACTTTTTGTGAGTTTGGGTGTTCTTTGCAGCTTTAGGTTTTCTATGAAAGACAGTCGGTCATCTACCTTTGTAATCTCTTTCTTTGAAATAGTAAAAATCTCGGTTTCTCTACCGCCCATGAACATAGGCCATTGCTCGAACCATGTAAATTGTGTCATTGTGTGTGCTTGTTTTTTTTCTCTCTATGTCGTGTTTATTTCGCTCTGCAACTTTCTAACAATATATCAAAAACAAAGTGAGAGCAGATCAGGTCATATTTTATAAGTTGATCAATGGTTACATCCAATGTTGGTTGCACGTTTAACTTGGGAACTGGGAGAGTAGGGCTCATCATGCATATCTCTATAAACTGAGATTAGGGATGTAAGCATTTGAATTCAGATCGGATGTGGTCAATACCATATTCAACTACTCGGATGTTGGCTAAACAACTTCAAATTTGAATTCGGATTTGGATAGTGAAAAACTCATATCAAATCTGTTTTGTTACATGTAAACAAATTTGAATATTTATCAGGTTTGGTAGCAAAAAATCAAAACCATATCCACATCCGGTTATAATCAGATACAGTTTTGGCTTACTAAAATGGAATCAAATTCAACCAGATATCAAATGATTCATTGACATCCGTAAGTGAGATCCAAAAAATTATATAATCAAAGAGTTGGTTATATACAACATGAGATACATTCATCGATGAGAGGTCCCTTGACTTTGATCTAAGATGATAACCCAATTAGTAATGTGCCTGACCAAGTTGGTGCTCGGCAAAGGTGAAATCCCCATAGATCCATGGTGGATTTGGATTAATGCCGTCATCAGCTTGAGAACCAGCCAATCAACAACCGACTTGGCTGAGTCGGAAAACTACACTCGCCAAGGGCCTTATTGCAATCTATGACTACGGAGTCCAAGCAAATGAACTTTCTAAGGGTTCGTTTGGTTGCTTTTTGTAAATGAGGAAAGTAAATCTCATGAGAATTACTCTCACGTGATTTACTTTCTCATGAGATTTCACTTCTCGTGTTTGGCTGATTTGAGAAAAATGAATCTCATTTGTATGAGATTAGATTTGTTTTTGGTTGGTACGTTGACATGGATTCAATTTCTCATGTCATACATAATGTATTTTCAGGGATGAGCCCATATTTCGATGATTTTTTTACGGCATGGTAAAGCTGGCTGGAGTGGTATTTTCGTGAGCTTCCCTTTCACTATGCTTCATTTGGACTGAAAAAAAAACAGGGCCTCGCAAGCAAGTGCTTATGTTAAATCGTAGGGAAGACGTTAAACTTGTTCCCCATGTGGCAACTGGATCTCGCCGGAATCCATTTTGGCGAGCTCCCCCATCCGAGTGTGGCGGGAGGAGCTGGCTGGAATCCATTCCGGCGAGCTCCTCCCCATCCGCCCCCTCAGCAGCCAAGTGTCCAATGGAGATTGCGAGAATCGATTCCAGCGAGCTCGCCCACTCCCCTTCAGCAGCGAGGAAAAGCAAAGAAAAACAAAACCCACTTGGTTTTTCCAGCTACCTTCTCCTTCCTCTGGTGACCTTTGTTCCTCCGGCGACCTTCGTTTCTCCGGCATGAGTCTTGCGTTCACCTTTCCCTTCTAATATGCTTTCCCCCCAACGTTCATGTCGACTTTTCATTTTGCACACTCGTGAAACACTGGTGTAATTTAGAATCATTTGATTCGAAATCACACCCCAACCCGTGAGATTTCAAGTCTCACAGTTAGAGTGATTTCAAATTGTTAGGTGTAAGAAGGAAGGGATTCTGGGGGAAGGACGCCGAACCCTGATTTGCACTGTATGTGGGGGCGAATCTTCTCTAAGGGGAGTACTTTCGTACGCCTTAGCCTGTTACATAATCTAAACATGATTCTATTGTTTTCTTTATGTTCTATGCTTCTGTTTGCTCTGATGCTATCGTCTGGATTTTGGTCTGATGCGGAAA